>NC_086449.1:267961146-268261146 GCF_028390025.1 Pseudophryne corroboree | reverse complement strand
TCCTTGATGTCCAAGGATACCATAAAGTCCCCCTCTTCCAGGTTCGCTATCACTGCTCTGAGTGACTCCATCTTGAACTTGAACTTCTTTATGTACAGGTTCAAGGACTTCAGATTTAGAATAGGCCTTACCGAGCCATCCGGCTTCGGTACCACAAAAAGAGTGGAATAATACCCCTTCCCTTGTTGTAGAAGAGGTACCTTGACTATCACCTGCTGAGAGTACAGCTTGTGAATGGCTTCCAAAACCGTCTCCCTTTCGGAGGGGGACGTTGGTAAAGCAGACTTCAGGAAACGGCGAGGTGGATCTGTCTCTAATTCCAACCTGTACCCCTGAGATATTATCTGCAGGATCCAGGGATCTACCTGCGAGTGAGCCCACTGCGCGCTGTAATTTTTGAGACGACCACCCACCGTCCCCGAGTCCGCTTGAGAAGCCCCAGCGTCATGCTGAGGCTTTTGTAGAAGCCGGGGAAGGCTTCTGTTCCTGGGAAGGAGCTGCCTGTTGCTGTCTCTTCCCTCGACCTCTGCCTCGTGGCAGATATGAATAGCCCTTTGCTCTCTTATTTTTAAAGGAACGAAAGGGCTGCGGTTGAAAAGTCGGTGCCTTTTTCTGTTGGGGAGTGACTTGAGGTAGAAAGGTGGATTTCTCGGCTGTAGCCGTGGCCACCAAATCTGATAGACCGACTCCAAATAACTCCTCCCCTTTATACGGCAAAACTTCCATATGTCGTTTTGAATCCGCATCGCCTGTCCACTGTCGCGTCCATAAAGCTCTTCTGGCCGAAATGGACATAGCACTTACCCGTGATGCCAGTGTGCAGATATCCCTCTGTGCATCACGCATATAAAGAAATGCATCCTTTATTTGTTCTAACGACAGTAAAATATTGTCCCTGTCCAGGGTATCAATATTTTCAATCAGGGACTCTGACCAAACTACCCCAGCACTGCACATCCAGGCAGTCGCTATAGCTGGTCGTAGTATAACACCTGCATGTGTGTATATACTTTTTTGGATATTTTCCATCCTCCTATCTGATGGATCTTTAAGTGCGGCCGTCTCAGGAGAGGGTAACGCCACTTGTTTAGATAAGCGTGTTAGCGCCTTGTCCACCCTAGGAGGTGTTTCCCAGCGCTCCCTAACCTCTGGCGGGAAAGGGTATAATGCCAATAATTTCTTTGAAATTATCAGCTTTTTATCAGGGGCAACCCACGCTTCATTACACACGTCATTTAATTCTTCTGATTCAGGAAAAACTATAGGTAGTTTTTTCACACCCCACATAATACCCTGTTTAGTGGTACCTGTAGTATCAGCTAAATGTAACGCCTCCTTCATTGCCAAAATCATATAACGTGTGGCCCTACTGGAAAATACGGTTGATTCGTCACCGTCACCACTGGAGTCAGTGCCTGTGTCTGGGTCTGTGTCGACCGACTGAGGCAAAGGGCGTTTCACAGCCCCTGACGGTGTTTGAGTCGCCTGGACAGGCACTAATTGATTGTCCGGCCGTCTCATGTCGTCAAACGACTGCTTTAGCGTGTTGACACTATCCCGTAGTTCCATAAATAAAGGCATCCATTCTGGTGTCGACTCCCTAGGGGGTGACATCCTCATATTTGGCAATTGCTCCGCCTCCACACCAATATCGTCCTCATACATGTCGACACACACGTACCGACACACAGCAGACACACAGGGAATGCTCCTAACGAAGACAGGACCCACTAGCCCTTTGGGGAGACAGAGGGAGAGTTTGCCAGCACACACCAAAAGCGCTATATATAACAGGGATAGCCTTATAATAAGTGCTCCCTTATAGCTGCTTTATATATATCAAAATATCGCCATAAATTTGCCCCCCCTCTCTGTTTTACCCTGTTTCTGTAGTGCAGTGCAGGGGAGAGACCTGGGAGCCGTCCTGACCAGCGGAGCTGTGAGAGGAAATGGTGCCGTGTGCTGAGGAGATAGGCCCCGCCCCTTTTCCGGCGGGCTCGTCTCCCGCTATTTAGTGAATCCAGGCAGGGGTTAAATATCTCCATATAGCCTCTGGGGGCTATATGTGAGGTATTTTTAGCCTTTATATAGGTTACATTTGCCTCCCAGGGCGCCCCCCCCCCAGCGCCCTGCACCCTCAGTGACTGCGTGTGAAGTGTGCTGAGAGGAAAATGGCGCACAGCTGCAGTGCTGTGCGCTACCTTTAGAAGACTGCAGGAGTCTTCAGCCGCCGATTCTGGACCTCTTCTGACTTCAGCATCTGCAAGGGGGCCGGCGGCGCGGCTCCGGTGACCATCCAGGCTGTACCTGTGATCGTCCCTCTGGAGCTGATGTCCAGTAGCCAAGAAGCCAATCCATCCTGCACGCAGGTGAGTTCACTTCTTCTCCCCTCAGTCCCTCGTTGCAGTGATCCTGTTGCCAGCAGGACTCACTGTAAAATAAAAAACCTAAGCTAAACTTTTTCTAAGCAGCTCTTTAGGAGAGCCACCTAGATTGCACCCTTCTCGGCCGGGCACAAAAATCTAACTGGAGTCTGGAGGAGGGTCATAGGGGGAGGAGCCAGTGCACACCACCTGATCTGGAAAAGCTTTACTTTTTGTGCCCTGTCTCCTGCGGAGCCGCTATTCCCCATGGTCCTTTCAGGAACCCCAGCATCCACTAGGACGATAGAGAAATGTAAATGCCCATTCCACAAGGAAGGTGGGCTCATCTTGGGCGGCTGCCCGAGGGGTCTCGGCTTTACAACTTTGCCGAGCGGCTATTTAGTCAGGGGCAAACACGTTTGTAAAATCCTACAAATTTGATACCCTGGCTAAGGAGGACCTGGAGTTCTCTCATTCGGTGCTGCAGAGTCATCCGCACTCTCCCGCCCGTTTGGGAGCTTTGGTATAATCCCCATGGTCCTTTCAGGAACCCCAGCATCCACTAGGACGATAGAGAAAATAAGAATTTACTTACCGATAATTCTATTTCTCGGAGTCCGTAGTGGATGCTGGGCGCCCATCCCAAGTGCGGATTATCTGCATTACTTGTACATAGTTACAAAAATCGGGTTATTATTGTTGTGAGCCATCCTTTCAGAGGCTCCGCTGTTATCATACTGTTAACTGGGTTCAGATCACAGGTTGTACAGTGTGATTGGTGTGGCTGGTATGAGTCTTACCCGGGATTCATAAATCCTTCCTTATTGTGTACGCTCGTCCGGGCACAGTACCTAACTGAGGCTTGGAGGAGGGTCATAGGGGGAGGAGCCAGTGCACACCACCTGATCCTAAAGCTTTACTTTTTGTGCCCTGTCTCCTGCGGAGCCGCTATTCCCCATGGTCCTTTCAGGAACCCCAGCATCCACTACGGACTCCGAGAAATAGAATTATCGGTAAGTAAATTCTTATTTTTAACCTTTCGTGTGTGTGTGTGCTGTCACATTTACAATATGTCAGGCAAAGAGTGTGTTTCATGTACGGCAGAGTGTTCCTCTTCCCCAGGGAGTTCACTACTATGTACTCAGTGTGGTTAGATTCCCTCAAAGGAATGATTTCTAATATCTCTAATTGTCCCGCAATGAGAAAGAGACGCAATACTTAAGACAGTCTGGATGAGATTATGGGGGTAATTCTGAGTTGATCGCAGCAGGAATTTTGTTAGGAGTTGGGCAAAATCATGTGCACTGAAGGGGGGCAGATATAACATGTGCAGAGAGAGTTAGATTTGGGTGGGGTGTGTGCAATCTGCATTGCAGTGTAAAAAATAAAGCAGCCAGTATTTACCCTGCACAGAAACAAAATAACCCACCCAAATCTAACTCTCTCTGCACATGTTATATCTGCCTCCCCTGCAGTGCACATGGTTTTGCCCAACTGCTAACAAAATTCCTGCTGCGATCAACTCAGAATTACCCCCTATGAACAGAGACTCAGTCCCCAAACAAGCGTCTCAATCCCCTGCCATTTATTCACAAAAACTAACTGGCCTGTATCCTGCAGTCTGACGCTGAGGGGTCAGACATGGAGAAGGGGGGGACGCTGCTCTGTAACAGGGAATACAGGCTCTTATAGAAGCTATCAGAGATGTGCTACAAATTCCTGATAAGGTGACACAGGAGTGTGGGGAATCTTATTTTAATGTAAAAAAAGAAGTCCTCTGTCACTTTTCCTGTGTCAAAGGCATTGAATACCCTGTTTGAAGAGCCGTGGGTTACTCCTGATAAGAAATTTTGAATCCCTAAAAGATTACTCTCAACTTTTCCTTTTCCTCCTGAGGATAGGAAAAAATGGGAAAGTGGATGCATCTGTGTCCAGGTTGTCACAGGAGATTGTGTTACCCGTCCCTGGTGCAGACCCCCTGAAAGTCACAGCTGATCGTAAGAAATCCTTGTACACAGCTGCTGGGGTGGCTCAGAGGGACCCACTATAGCATGTGCGTGGATTACTATAGCCATTGCTAAATGGTCAGGTAACCTTATTGAAGGGTTGGATTCCTTATCTAGGGGGAAGATTATATTACACCTGCAGCATATACAGGACTCTGCTAATTTTATGGTGGAAGCCATAAAAGAAGTAGGTTTACTTAATGCACGCACCACTGCTATGGCAGTATCAGCACGCAGGGGCTTATGGTTACGCCAGTGGACTGCGGACGCGGACTCCAGGAAAGGCGTGGAAGGCCTACCATTCACAGGAGAGTCCTTATTTGGAGATGAATGGGACAAATGGATCTTCAAAGCTACTGCGGGTAAGTCCACGTATCTTCCATCTGCAGTTCCCTCAACCAGGAAGACCTACTCAGGACCTACCCTACAGTCCTTTCGGACTGCCAAGTTTAAGGGCAAAGTCAGAGGATCTTCTACGGCCAACAGAGGCGCTAGAGGTAAACCACGCAAAACAACAACTCCCGGTTCTCAGGAACAGAGCTCCAGTTCTGCTTCCTCAAAGCCTTCTGCATGAATGTGGAAAGCGTGGCCTGAAGACTGGCAGGTGGGAGTCCGACTAAGACATTTCAGTCACATCTGGACAACATCATGCCAGAATCCCTGGGTCATAGGTCTTATTTCCCAGGGCTACAGACTGGAGTTTCAGGAGCTCCCACCTCACAAATTCTTCAAATCAGGCTTACCAGCTTCACAAGAGGCAAGTATAACCTTATAAGATGCTGTTCACAAACTGGTACAGACTCAGGTCATTGTTCCAGTTCCACCTCATCTGCAAAACAAGGGGTACTATTCCAAATTGTTTTTAGTACCGAAACCAGGAGGTTTGGTGGGACCGATTTTGAATCTAAAATAGTTGAACCCGTACTTACGAGTGTTCAAATTTAAGATGGAGTCTCTGAGAGTGGTAATCTAAGGGCTGGAGGAAGGGTAATACCTAGTGTCTCTGGATATCAAGGATGCATACCTTCACATTCCGATCTGGCCGCCTCACCAGGCTTATCTACGCTTTGCACTACAGGACTGTCACTACCAGTTCCAGGCCCTGCCATTTGGTCTCTCCACGGCACCGAGGGTATTCACCAAGGTGATGGCAGAGATGATGTTTCTCCTCAGCAAGCAGGGAGTGAACATAATTCCGTACCTGGACGATCTTCTGATAAAGGCACCGTCCAGGGAAAGGTTGTTGAGCAGCATTGGTCTCACAACCAAACTACTCCTGGATCATGGGTGGATTCTGAATCTCCCGAAATCTCATTTAGAGCCAACTCGGAGGCTCCCATTTCTGGGAATGATACTGGACACAGTCGCAGAACGTTTTTCTTCCGTTGGAAAAGGCATTGGTAATCCAGTCGATGGTTCGGGATGTCTTGAAGTCAACCCGGATATCTGTGCATCTATGCATTCGCCTACTGGGGAAAATGGTGGCCTCTTACGAGGCACTTCAGTACGGAAGGTTTCATGCGAGGACCTTCTAGCTTGATCTGTTGGACAAATGGTCCAAATCGCATCTTCACATGCACCAGAGGATCCATCTGTCGCCAAAGGCCAGGATCTCCCTTCTGTGGTGGCTACAGACTTCTCACCTAATCGAGGGCCGAAGGATCGGGATTCAGAATTGGATTCTGCTAGCCACAGACTCAGCCTCAGAGGTTGGGGAGCGGTCACCCAGGTGGTGCAGTTTCAAGGAAGATGGTCAAGTCAGGATGTCGTCCTTCCAATCAACATTCTGGAACTCAGGGCTGTATACAAAGCCCTTCTGCAGGCCTCATATCTTCTTCAAGATCGGGCCATTCAGGTTCAGTCAGACAATGTGACGGCAGTAACGTACATAAACCGACAGGAACGAAAATCAGAGCAGCAATGTCAGAGGTATCAAGAATTCTCCTCTGGGCAGGAAAACTCGCTGTGGCATTGTCGGCGGTCTTCATTCCAGGAGTAGACAACTGGGAAGCAGACTTCCTCAGCAGACACAACCTGCAGCCGGGGGAGTTGGGGCCTTCACCCGGAGGTGTTCAGGTGCTTGACACATCACTGGGGATGTCCACAAATCGTCATGATGGCCTCTCGTCTCAATAAGAAGCTCAAGCGGTATTGTTCCAGGTCGAAAGACCCACAAGCAGTGGCAGTGGACGCTCTGACAACTGCATGGGTCTATCAGATGGTGTATGTGTTCCCTCCACTTCCGCTGATCTCATAAATTCTCAAAAGGATAAAAAGGGAAAAAGTTCAAGCAATTCTCATTGCTTCGGACTGGCCAAGAAGGGCCTGGTATGCGGACCTTCTGGGGATGCTCCTGGAAGATCCGTGGCCTTTACCTCTTCGTGAGGATCTCTTGCAACAGGGGCCGTTTGTCTATCAAGACTTAACATGGCTACGTTTGACGGCATGGAAGTTGAACGGCTGATTATAGCCAGGAGAGGGATTCCTGACAAGATCATCCCGACTATGAACCAAGCCAGGAAGGGGGTAACGTCTAAACATTACCACCGTATTTGGAAGAAATACGTCTCTTGGTGTGAGAGCAGAAAATATTCTGCAGTGGAATTTCATCTGGGACGTTTCCTGCTTTTTCTGCAGTCAGGTGTGGATGTGGGCCTACGTCTGAGCGCTATATAAGTCCCGATTTCGGCCTTGTCCATTTCCTTTCAGAAACAATTGGCGTCTCTTCCTGAGGTCCAGATGTTCTTGAAAGGGGTTCTGCACATCCAGCCTCCCTTTGTGCCTCCCACAGCACCTTGGGATCTCAATTTGGTGCTGCAGTTCCTCCAATCGGATTGGTTTGAACCGTTACAGGAGGTAGAAGTAAAATATCTTACGTGGAAAACCGTCACACTGTTGGCCTTGGCTTCTACAAGACGTATGTCAGAGCTGGGGGCGTTGTCTTACAAGAGCCCCTATTTAATTTTCCATGAGGATAGAGCTGAACTCAGGACTCATCAGCAATTTCTTCCTGAGGTGTTGTCGGCGTTTCCCATCAACCAACCAATTGTGGTTCCGTTTGTGGCCAACACCTCTGTTACTTCATAGTCTTTGGATGTTGTGAGGGCTTTGAAGGTGTATGTGAAGAGAGACGCTCGTCACAGGAAATCGGACTCGCTGTTTGTTCTTTACGATCCCAATAAGATTGGGTTTCCTGCTTCAAAGCAGTCAATTGCACGTTGGATCAGGCTCACTATCCAGCATGGTTTTCCACGGCAGGATTGCCGATTCCTAAATCTGTACAGGCCCACTCGACTAGGTCAGTGGGTTTTTCTTGGGCGGCTGCCCGCAGTGTCTCAGCCTTACAGCTCTGCCGAGCAGCTACTTGGTCGGGTTCGAACACGTTTGCAAAGTTCTACAAGTTCGATACCTTGGCCTCTGAGGACCTTCAGTTTGGTCAATCACAGGTATAGAAAGGAAAGGGTTGGAGACAGCCTTGTGCTTTGGTGCACTAATTAGCAGCAAGTTTCAAGCCAACAGCATACACCCAAACCTCTAATATAGCATATACCAAAAAACAAGAGAGGCTGAAACTCGCACTTAATTAATACCTTAAATATGTGTAAGATCTCGGATGCAAAGTGAAAATTAAAATAAACCACACTAAAAGGGAGAGGTATTTTCAATATTCCCCCGACAGGTGTAATGCTGGTATTCTTTTCAAACTGGAACGTAACTTACATTGCGTTTCTTTCATGAGTGCATGTAAAGGTATCTTTCAAACAGGTATCATATCCACACTTGAATATATGCAGGCGGTATTACAAAAGATTCACTTACATATAATTTCTATCAAGAATACACGTAGCAGTTTCTTTTGGTCCTCAGGTCACATACACATGGATCGATTGAAGTTTTCCAAATTGGTTATTTTAATAGTTAAAAGTTCTGCATAAAATCACAAACAATGGAACAGAAAATCACAGCGAGTGCCGATTACCCCCTGGAGCAGACTGGATCTTTTAAAGGACTCGAACACGCATTCCGGCTGCAGACTCGGATACGGTGGTATAGATGATAACAAAGTCCTGGTCCTCCTAGGTGGCTCTCCGACGCTGTCACTGGTCTCCACACGAACGGCTTCAACGCGTTTTTGGGAATCCTTTCCCCTTTGTCAAGAAGCATTACACCTGTCGGGGAAGATTGAAAATACCTCTCCGTTTTAGAGCGGGTTATTTTAATTTTCACTTTGCATCTGAGTTTGGTCAATCAGTTCTGCAGGGCCCTCAGCACTCTCCCAGTCGGTTTGGGAGCTTTGGCACTTCCCCATGGTACTAAATGGATCCCCATTATCCTCTAGGACGCAAGAAAAAATAGGATTTTAATTACCTGCCGGTAAATCCTTTTTTCGTAGTCCGTAGAGGATACTGGGAGCCCGCCCAGTGCTTCTTTCGTCCTGCACTGTTGCTTGGTTAAGTATTGTTGTTTGGTTCAGCTGTTCCTGTTCCAAGTTTGGTTAGCATGGCTTTCCTCTTGTGTGTGCTGGTTCAGAATCTCACCGCTATCCTTTTATATCCTTCTCTCAAAATATGTCCGTCTCCTCGGGCACAGTTTCCTAGACTGAATCTGGTAGGAGGGGCATAGAGGGAGGAGTCAACACACACTATCAAATTCTTAAAGTGCCCATGGCTCCTAGTGGACCCATCTATACCCCATTGTACTAAATGGATCCCCAGTATCCTCTACGGACTACGAGGATAGGATTTACCGGTAGGTAATTAAAATCCTATTTTTTGGTCCTCTTTCTTGGGTGTACTGTAATTGGAGGAGGAGATTGATAGCCCACTCCCTTCCTAATAAGGATACATCCAAAGGAAATATCAAAGAAACTGCTACGTGATTGAAACCTTCTTGTGCTATGTGAGTACGGTACGTCCCTGAAATGGGATTACTGTGGGAAGGTGATTACTTGTTCTGACTTCAAACACGTGGCATGATTGGTGACTAAAGATACCTTTATGGGAAATATTCACCCTGTTATAGTGTGAGTTTGGTACGCTGTCCTTCTGGCTTACAGTCATTGGATGAACTACATTTCACATTGCTGTAATTTAGCGGTGGGCAACCCGCGGCTCTCTCGAGCTGCATGCGGCTCTTTAATCCGCCGCATGCGGCTCGGTCTGCTCCTGGCCACCGCTGCCCCCAGACACACGCACACCCCTCCGGCGGCGTCTTGCTTCAATTCGGTGCTGTCCCGTGAGCCAATCAGAGCTCGCGGATGGACAGCTAAGGCTCCTGATTGGCTGCCGGATCGGGGGGGGCTGGGGGTGTTGATCTGGTGAGCATTGTGGGGACATGTGTACCTTGCACTGGGGCCATAGCATGCACTGGAGGCACTTCTGGGATTTGTGGCATAGCAGGCACTGTGGGGACATGTATCTGGCACTGGGGGGACATGTGTATCTGCACTGGGGGCATAGCAGGCACTGTGGGGATGTGTATCTGGCACTGGGGGCATAGCAGGCACTGTGAGGACGTGTATCTGGCACTGGAGGCATAGCAGGCACTGGAGGCATATCTGGCACTGGGGGCATAGCAGGCACTGTGGGGACATGTGTATCTGGCACTGGGGGCATAGGCACTGGAGGCATATCTGGCACTGGGGGCATAGCAGGCACTGTGGGGACATGTGTATCTGGCACTGGGGGCATAGCAGGCACTGTGGGGACATATGTATTTGGCACTGGGGGCATAGCTGGCACTGTGGGGATATGTGTTTCTGGCACTGGTGGCATAGCTGGCACTGCGGAGGAATATATGTATCTGGCATTGGGGACATATATGTATCTGTCACTGTGGGGCATACAGTATATGTACCTGGCACTGTGGAGGCACCCATTTCTTGGCATTTTTATATGTATGTGGCACTGTACTGGGGCATTATATGTATGTGGCATTGTACAACATGATGAAAAACGGGGTTATGATATGAGGTTATACTTCTACAAACATCATACTGAAAGGTGTGCACACACAAATGGGGTGTGGCTTTGTGACAACTAGGCCACGCCCCCATATTTGCGCGCACTCATGATACTGGCTCTTGCTCTTTACTACAGATCTTTTCTGGCTCTTTGCCTCTGACTGGTTGGCCACCCCTGGTGTAATTCCTGAGTCCATAACCTCCTACACTATATATTGTTCATTTGTTTTTATTAAGGTACAGGATATATCTTTTGCTGGAGAGATGATACGCTAAAATTAAGAGAAGTTAATAAGTATTTCATCAGCTGTAAAGACCACACCCACAAAAAGGTCATAATTGGACATTATTTTTATTGAAACAAGGACTGAGTGCTAAGCTATACTCATCTTTTGCATTCTCACATAATATCTAACAGAAAGGGCAGTAAATCAGTGGAAGCTCCTGCATCATGCAGAGCAGGCTCCAAGGATTTACCAGAGGGGGAAGTGTTGTATAATGGTCTGTGTAGTATTTGTCACACATCTCCCAGTTAGTCTGCAGCTCCTGCATCTACATAGGAGCCTACCTGGGCTGCGTTCACCAACCTACTGGGTACTCTGGGGGAACACCTAGCGCCCCCTATGGGACCACCTGTGTAACTACAGTCACAAATTGTCCCCATAGTTAATCCACTTTGGGCGGAAAATTTGTCTTAACCAGCTGCAGAAAAATCAGTCATTGGTAAGACAAAAATCTGCTCCAGGTCACTCCCGTGTCCCTGGGTCCTTTAAGCGGGCTGCTTCATCCTCACAATCCACATTCCTCTCTGATGTTTCATCTGAAGAGGGGGGAGGGAGCATACGGCCCTGTCAGACACTGAATCCTGTGTTACTGATGAGGATTCTCCCTTGCAGATTGATGTCCATGCCTTAGTGGTTGCTCTTCAGCATATCCTACAAATCACTGATGATGTGGATTCCACTACTGTGGCAAAGAAAGCTGATAAGTTTAAGCAACAGAAGGTGGTTAAAACTGTAATACCCAATTCTGACCACAGATATTAGGTGGGAACCCTGGTCTTATCCAGGAAAAAAAATTCCTCTGCATAAACGGGCCTTGGCTTGCTATCCTCTCCCTGCAGAGTTGTGTAACAAATTGGAGATTCCACCGCCGGTGGATTCTTAACGTCACCCACCTCGTCACCACTGTCACTTCACTGAAAGAACCGACAGATAAGTGTGTGAAGGGATGCCTGATTTTATATGTATGTATGTATGTATGTATGTATGTATGTATGTATGTATGTATGTGTATATCACAAAGATAATAACCATCACGTTTTTATTTTCACCCAGACAGGGCTCCCCAAGGAGTATCAAACAGGTGGCTCAGTTTAAAATATCCACAAATGTTACATGAACAAACAGCATGGTAATCACTATGCTTGCATATCCAGCTTGAAACATAATGATAACGAGGTAGAAATGTCACTTATCCGTCTGTCGACTTCGGTCAGTAAATGACCGTTGGAGACCATTACATCTAGTCATCACCACTCAAATAGTCAGGAGTCATATATACTCCCCTATAGGGGGCTAATAATAGACCTCACTATAACTGCCTTCTGGGCTGTAAAAAGAGCGTGAGTTCAGGCACTAGAGGAAGAGCTGCCCGAGAATATATCTGTCATTGCCAGACAATACCTGTCTCACATTACCACTGCCACCTATTACGTTCAGGAGGCGTACCCTGAGATGGGTGTAATGGCAGCCAAGGCGTCGTCCACGTCTGTCCTGGCTCGTCGCATACTGTGGATGAGGTTGTGGAAAGTGGACCTGGACTCCAAAAAGACCTTGAAGGTACTCCCCTTCGCTGGGGACATTTGTTTGGAGAAGACCTAAATAATACCATAATACCTAAAGAAGACCATAAAGAAGACTGGCGCCCAAGATGGCTGCCTCACCTTTTGCATGCTCCTGATCATCTCCATAAAACAGCATAAATTCTCCACAACTGACCTATGAATCATCATAAATATCCAAGGACTTGCCTTTAACTTGTACTAATCTACGCGGACATCTCATCAAAACCAACGGATTGCATTTCCTGCGCTGAGATACACACTAGATTGAATCCTCTGCATACCCTCCACTGAGAAGTCCTTCAGTTTAACAGCTGCTGTACCCTGCATTGGACATCCCAGATAAGGTACTGTGGACTACAACCTATCTTTGGCTCCATCCAGCCCCTCACTTAGACATCATCCACCTCTGTTCTCTGAGCAACAGATAACTGACTTATTGCATTTATCAACTAATATCAGTATATTCAGGCTCTGAATTGCTGAAGGCTCACTGTTTCAAATCAGGATCCATTTCCCAGGACACGTTATCACTACCCCCACAAGAAATCTACTTCAAAGGCCTCTCACACTGAGACTTTTCACACCTACACAGTAGGAATGGGTCTCTAACACCTTCCACAAGACTGCCTATCCTAGGATAATTGACTAAATCAGCAGTTATTTTATTTATCACTTGCTTCAAATATACCCAATAGGTTATAGCAATAACTTTGTTCATAAACCCATTATAATTTTGGATCACATACCGAATTGGGGGAAAACAAAACACAAAAAGGAAAAAAAAAACACTGCTTTCTCTCCCTCTCTCATCATCATATGCAGCTCATACTTATAGTAATCTGTCATTGATGACCAAATATATACGTATTCCTCCAGCTTCATTCTTTCACTCCGCCCACCACGTACTGCAGTTCCTATCACACCATCACAGGCTTCTATTCTCCAATCCCTTGGCATTTTAAAAAGAAAACACAAGCGCATTCGTGGGAAGCGAGCAGGCCGGAAATTGATTTCCCCCGGTAACCACCTAAGTCCTTTGCCCACCTGCTCACCCCCATATTCAAAGAACAATCAAATAGAAGTGATACCCAAAAGACGGCCCTGTGTTTGGAAGAACAGAACTGTCAACTCTCGCTTTGTGACCCCCATACCCAGAGCTCCTGCACTTAACATAAGGAAAACTGAAGGCCCTCCGGTATGCCCAATCAGGTCAGTCCTTTGTAATGCCAGATCTATAAGAAACAAGACTGCAACAATTGCTGACCTTATTGAATCTGCAGATCTAGCCTGTACTACAGAGACCTGGCTAGATGAAAATGCAGCACCTATATTGGATGCTGCGATCCCAACAAACTACTCTGTCATCCACAACCCAAGACTGGACCGCAGGGGTGGCGGGGTGGCTATCTGCTTCAAAAAAGAACTTAAACTTAGGGTCCATCCTATTTAAATTACTCGCTCATTCGAGTGCATTGCTGCCCGGAGTTCGACAGGATTAGGTTTCAGAGTACTTCTCATTTACCAGCCCCCTGGAGATGGAAAGATATTTCTACAAGAAATTGCAGACACTGTTGCTGGCCTGGTTCTGGAACATCAAAGATGGCTCATCCTTGGGGATTTCAATGCATGGGTGGATGATGAGCTCTCACGCCTTGGCCAAGACCTCCTGTGCACAATGAATGGTCTGGGCTTCACACAGGTCATTCCTTCTGCCACACATAAAAGTGGTCACAATCTCTCGATCTTGTCTTTCAGATTGGATTAGAAGTCACTGACCTAAAAATAAACTCAGTCATCTGGTCAGACCACTACTCCCTTTGGTTCTCAGTTGCAACCCCTCAAATAAAGATCTCTGCCCGTGGAGTTGACCAGGTATCGTCCAAGGAGGGGTATGACTCCCCAGGCTCTTGCAGCAAATCTGGATCTCTCTGCTATACTGGGTGCCTGTGAAGATCCCTGTTCCCTAGTCCGTTATTATAATAGGGATGTTATGGCTGCAATTGATATTATCGCCCCTGTGCGTATAAGACCTCGTAAACCACAACGTCAAGTTCCATGGTTCGACAACAGTGTTAGTGAGCTCAAGAAAAGGGGGCGTAGACTGGAAAGACGATGGAGGAAGACTAACCTAGTGGATGACAAAATAAAACTAATAAAGCATAATGAAGAATATCAGTCGACAATCACTCGTAAGAAATCACAGTTCCTGTCAAATGAGATCACAGCAGCAGCCTGCAGACTGATGAAACCCTCTCCCAGGCAAGATGCAACGAGTTTGCAAACTTCTTTGCAGATAAAATATCCACCATCCAGGCTGGAATCTCCACAGTGCCATCAAAGGAGTGCCAAACTACAAAGCCTGCCAATATAAACTACCTGCCTTCATGGACCAGCTTTGACTCAGTGGATGTAAAGGACACTGCTGAAATTGCTCGGATTTTGCGTCCCACCACCTGTGATCTGGACCCGGCCTCAACCAAGCTTCTAATAGGTTGTATGGATATAATTGGTCCTTTCTTTGCAAAAATTGTTCAATGCTCTTTTCAGACAGGCATTTTTCCTGGACCCCTAAAGGAAGCAATTGTTAGACCGCTTCTTAAAAAACCTAATTTAGATCCCGACTGCATGACCAACTACAGACCGGTATCAAACCTTCCTTTCCTAGGAAAGGTTATTGAGAAAGTGGTTGCACATCAACTGGAAACCCGCCTGACAACCCATGATATTTATGACCCATTCCAATCAGGATTCAGGAGAAGACATAGCACTGAAACAGCCCTGGTGTGTGTGTTAAATGATCTTCTGATGGCAAGAGACAGAGGTGACTGTTCAATATTAATCCTTCTGGATCTCTCGGCAGCATTTGATACCGTGGACCATGGGCTTCTGATTGAGTGACTGATACATTTCTGTGGTCTGGATGGCACAGTCCTAAGCTGGTTCAAATCATTTCTCACAGGCAGGTCACAGAGAGTATCGTCTGGATTATACTCATCACCATCAGTGCCATTGCCATGTGGTGTCCCACAAGGTTCTATACTACCCCCCATGCTTTTTGCAGTATACATGCTCCCATTGGGCGAAATAATCAGGTGCCATGGCCTGGTCTACCACTACTATGCAGATGATACACAGATGATACATAACTGTACTGATAACCCAATAGCAACCCAAAATGGCTGTCTAGCTGAGCTACAGGAGTGGATGAGCACCAGTTGGCTGCGACTGAACTCGGATAAAACATAGGTCCTTATGATACGACCGCAACATCAAAGGACAAGACTGCAGCATAGCCAACCAACTGGACTTACACTCGGGGATTCAGAATTACAGACCAGTGATCATGTGCGGAATCTTGGCATTGTCCTGGATGGTGGCCTGACACTTAAACATCAGATATCAGCCAGAATCAATCCTCATTCTTTCACCTGAGGAACATAGCCAGAATCAAGCACTTAATTATCTCAGATGATCTGCCAAAAGTCATACATGCATTTGTATCATCTCGATTAGACTACTGTAATGCCCTCTACCTTGGTCTCCCAGCAAAAGAATTGCAACGCTTACAGCTGGTGCAAAACACAGCTGCCAGGCTGTTAACCAACCAGCCCCGTTCTAGCCACATAACACCCATCCTCTACTCCCTTCACTGGCTGCCTGTAAGATGGCGAATCACCTTCAAGATTGGCTTACTGAGTTTCAAAGCATTACATGACCAGGGCCCAAGGTACCTGATGCAGCTTCTGACCCCATACTGCCCCACTCGATTACTACGATCTGTAGATGAAGGACTTTTAGCAGTACCTAGAATCTCCCGTAATTCATCTGGGGGTCGAGCTTTTAGTCATGCGGCTCCGACTCTATGGAACTCACTTCCCCGCACAGTGCGAGAGGCCCCAACTATAGAATCCTTCAAAAGTACACTCAAGACTTTCCTATTTACTCAAGCATTTCCATAATGTCCCTTTTAGTATCTTCATGCTTCTGTATTTTATGAAAATGTACTTCATTATTTTCTGTACTATATTATGCTATGTATCTGTTAAGCGCCTTGAGTCCTATTGGAGAAAGAGCGCTATATAAATAAAATTATTATATTATTATTATAAATAAAATAGTGTCTGAATTGCAGCCACTACGACGGCTTTTATCCCCAATACTAGTCCTTCTGAACAGAAGGCAAAAGGTACCACTTTTCGTTCCTTTCGGCCTCAAGGGAAAGCAAAAGGTCAGGCATACTCGAGACTATTTCGTGCTCCCAAAACCTCAAAGCATAACCATCCTGGGCAGCCTGTCAGCCAGCTTCAAAATATGACAAGACTGCTGCATGACGGGGAGGGCCTCCCCCCTGGGGGACCCCAGGCTGGGAGGCTGAATTCTACAGTTTGCCCAGGTCTGGTTAAAGACCACTTCAGACGCATGGGTACTGGAAGTCGTCTCTCACAGGTACGCTGTCTCATTCAAGGGACGTTCTCTTTGCCAGTTTTGCACTATGGCCGTCCTTTCAGATCTGTTAAAGGTGCAAACTCTACAAACTGTGGTGAGTTCCCTCCTGAGTACAGGAGTGATTGTGCCGATACCTCAGTCCCAGAGAGGCAGGGGTTATTACTCGACCCTGTTTCTGGTTCGATACTCAATGGGTCCTTCCGGTCTATACTAAATCTCAGATCTTTGAGCAAGTTTGTGAGAGTGCCCAGGTTTCATATAGAAACACTGCGTTCAATTGTACTGACTATGGAACCCGGAAACTGTATGGTATCTCTGGATATACAGGATGTATATCTGAATAATCCTATTGCCATGTTGCATCAGCAGTTCCTGTGGTTTGCTATTGGCAACCTTCACTACCATTTACAGGCTCTGCCATTTGGACTGGCTATGGCTCCTTGGATCTTCATCAAGGTCATGGCCGTGATGACTGCCCGCCTCTGTCACCATGGAGTCAGAATTCTGCCGTATTTGGTCGATCTGCTGATTCTGTCAAATTCCCACTTGGTCCTCCTCAGTCATCTGCTACTGACGATAACCTTTCTGCAAGCCCACAGGTGGCTTATCAATTGGAAGAGTTCTCGCTGGTCCCAGCTCAGAGCATGGTGCACCAGGGGGCACTCCTGGACACGCACAGTCAGAGACTGTTTCTGTCTCCAGAAAAAGTCCTGAAGCTTCAGGACAGGATACAATGCTTCCTTCGTCGTCCCAGAGTGACAATACACTCGGCAATGCAAGTACTTGGCCTGATGGTGTCGGCCTTCAACGTGGTAGAGTATGCTCAAGTTCATTCCCACCCACTACAGAGGTTATTCCTTTCTAAGTGTGACGGCCTACCTCATCGGATCAGATATCATGGTTTCTTTGACTCCGGAGGTTCGTCTGTCGCTGACCTGGTGGCTCCAGGACCAGCAATTGAGCAGGGGCCGTCCCTTCTAGATCCCCGACTGGGTCCTGCTGACAACGGATGCCAGTCTGAGAGGATGGGGAGCGGTGTTGGAGCAACACTCTTTTCACTGTTGTTGGACCAAGGAGGAATGACTCCTTCCAATAAATATTCTGGAGCTGAGGGCAGTGTTCAATGCACTATTTCACACCCTGCCTCTAGTACAGAAAGGGCCTGTTCAAGTACAATCAGACAACGCCACCACGGTGGCATACATAAACCATCAAGGCGGCACTTGAAGTCGCATGGCAATGATGGAAGTGTCAAAAATCCTTTGTTGGGCAGAACGCTATCTGCCAGCCATATTGTCAGTGTTCATTCCTGGTGTTCTGAACTGGGAAGCAGACTTCAGTCACCAGGACGTGCACGCCGGAAAGTGGAGTCTTCATGCAGAAGTCTTTAAACTCCTAGTAAACAGATGGGGCCTACCGGGTCGTAGACCTCATGGTGTCTCGACACATTCTTAAAGTTCCAGTCTTCGGATCAAGGACCAGGGATACTCAAGCAGTGTTCGTGGATGCACAGGCGGTTCCATGGAACTTTCGGCTGTCCTACATGTTCCCACCAGTGTCTTTCCTGCCCAGGGTACTACGGAAGTTCAAACAAGAAGGCGGAATGCTACTTCTAGTAGCTCCAGCGTGGCCTCAAAGGCATTGGCTCTCAGACCTGCAGAGTCTATCAACAGAAAACTCCCTTCTACTTCCTTAGCGCCCGGACCTTCTAGTACAGGACCCTTGTCTCTACCCAGACCTGGCCAGACTGGCTTTGAGGGTGTGGCTCTTGAAGGCCAAAGGTTTTCCGAGGCAGTTATCCAGACTATGTTGAAGGCCCGCAAACCGGCTTCTACACGGATTTATTACAGGTTCTGTAATTCTTACTTCACCTGGTGTGCTCATAAGAATATGATGCATATTGATTCAGAACGTCCAGAATCCTGTTTTTTCTGCAACGAGGCCTTGACCTAGGTCTTCGTCTGGCCTCCCTCAAGGTTCACATATCTGCCTTGTTGGTATGGTTTCAGAGAAAAATTGCATCTATACTTGACGTTCATACTTTCACTCAGGGTGTCCTACAGATTCAGCCTCCCTATGTCCTTCCTATGGCTCCGTGGGATCTGTCTGTTGTACTGAATGCCCTGCAAGCGTCTCCTTTGAACCTCTTTAGTCGGTGGACCTGAAATGGCTCACAGCCAAGGTCCTTTTCTTGCTGGCTATTGCCTCTGCAAGAAGGTTGTCAGACTTAGGCACTTTGTCCTGTTGTCCACCCTTTCTGATATTTTACTGTGACCGGGCAGTTCTAAGAACTCGACGGGGTTATTTACCTAAGTTGGTGTCATCCTTTCACCTTAACCAAGAGATGCTGTTCTGGCCTTTATTCAGATTTGTCCTCCAAAGAGTGGTCTTTGGATATGGTAAGGGCTCTCTGTGTATATGTAGAGAGGACTGCCTCTATATGGAGGTCAGATACCATTTTTGTCTTGTGTGGTTTCCACAAACGTGGCTGGCCTGCGATTAAACAAACCTTGGCTAGATGGATTAGAATGGTGATGCACAAGCTTATGCACAGGCTGGTCTCCTAGTTACTGCTGCTTTAAAGCCCACTCTACTCGGTCTGTTGGACCTTCTTGGGTGGTCCCTGTGGCGCGTCCGCAGAACAATTGTGCAAGGCGGATATGTGGTCCTCAGTGAACACGTTTATTAGGTCTATGCCTTTTATACTTTCGCCTCCCAGGATGCTTCCTTTGGACGCCGGGTTCTCATACCTGCTAAGGCGCGTCCCCTCCCTTGAGAAACTGCTTTAGGACATCCCCGATGTTTTCCTGTGGAAACCAATGTATCCTACTGCAGAAAAGGAGTGTTATTGTAGACTTACCACGGTTAACACTCTTTCTGCGAGGTACTTTGGTTCCACAGGGTGCCCACCCTGACGCACCTTGCTTCTTTGGGTTTGTATGGCATTAGCCCCTGGTACCTTCTTCTGTCATGAGAATGTGGTTCTATGTGCCTTCTCTCTTGCCTGCTCCTGCATTGGACTGGTTAACGAAACTGAGCCCTCAGTGCCTGGAAGTGGAGATATAGAGGAGGCCCTAATGCATCCTGGGACAGCCTAAAGCTTTAGCCTGTTGGTGCCTCTGGATCAAGATCCACTCTACACCCCGATGTTTTCCTGTGGAACCAATGTACCTCGCAGAAAGAGTGTTAACCACGGTAAGTCTACCATAACACTCTTTATACATTTCATTAATATAATAATAGCAATTACGAAACCCAAATTTAATTAAGTATTGACTGAAAAGAAGTATAATAATGTACACAATATAGTATTTCTAGATTTATGTAAGAAACAGATTGATATCTTTATCCCGGAATAACATAACCACCAAGGGCTATATGGTAATGCTGGCCCAAATATATTGTGCAACTTTCTGAAAATGATTATATTGCTCAATAATGCAGACTTTGGGTGTAATTAAGACCTGATCGCTGGGCAGCGATTTTTGCAGCCCTGCGTTTAGATAGTCACTGCCTATGGGGAAGGGAGGGGGGGTAGGGGGGGAGTGGGAGTGTATTTTAGCTGTGCAAGTGTGCGTATGCATGTGTAGCAGAGCTGCACAAACTGTTTTTGTGCAGTCTCTACGTAACCCAGGACTTATTCAGCCGCTGCGATCACATCAGCCTGTCCGGGACCGGATTTGACGTTAGACACCCTCCCTTACAACGCTTGGACATGCCTGCATTTTTCCAGACACTCCCTGAAAATGGTCAGTTGCCACCCACAAACGCCCTCTTCCTGTAAATCTCCTTGCGATCGCTTTTTTCGCACCATCCCGTCACTATGCACCGATGCCTGGTGCAGTCGTCCGATGTGCCTGCGCATTGCGGTGCATACGCTTTCTCAGTTCGGACCTGATTGCAATCTGTGAGAAAACGCAGCTGAAAAAAATTAATCTCTCTCTCTCTCTCTCTCTCTCTCTCTCTCTCTCTCTCTCTCTCTATATATATATATATATGATATGGGTTCACTGGCTGTTTGTCTGCAGATGGCTCCTGGCTGCAATGGTGGTTTGTGACATTGGGGGTAATTCTGAGTTGATCGCAGCAGGATTTGGGCAAAACCATGTGCACTGCAGGGTAGGCAGATATAACATGTGCAGAGAGAGTTAGATTTGGGTGGGTTATTTTGTTTCTGTGCAGGGTAAATACTGGCTGCTTTATTTTACACTGCAATTTAGATTGCAGTTTGAACACACCCCACCCAAATCTAACTCTCTGCACATGTTATATCTGCTTCCCCTGCAGTGCACATGGGGGGTAATTCCAAGTTGATCGCAGCAGGAAATTTTTTAGCAGTTGGGCAAAACCATGTGCACTGCAGGGGAGGCAGATATAACATGTGCAGAGAGAGTTAGATTTGGGTGGGTTATTTTGTTTCTGTGCAGGATAAATACTGGCTGCTTTATTTTTACACTGCAATTTAGATTGCAGATTGAACTCACCGCACCCAAATCTAACTCTCTCTGCACATGTTATATCTGCCTCCCCTGCAGTGCACATGGTTTTGCCCAACTGCTAACAAAAATCCTGCTGCGATCAACTCAGAATTACCCCCATTGTGCAGAGGTCTTTAACGGTCAATGTGTTATGACTTTCTGCTTACATTGGCAAATTGTTTTGATTATTATGTATCATTGGGGCATATTAATTGCTCATGGATTAAGATGCTGCATATCTTTATACTGGAATTGAGCCATCATTGTTGTATTTTTTTTTTTTAACTCTTTATTTGTAATAGGAGAAACAATCAAGTGCACAAAATACAATTAGATGTACAACAAAGTACAAAAAGTTCTCCTAGAGATTTTTCAAGGCTAAGTTCAACAGGTAAGAAGCGGGGGGGTCCCACAAGGGGGGAAGAAAACGAAGAGGAGCAGCAGAAGAGGGAAAGGAGGAAACGGGGAGCAGAGAAGAAGAAGGAGAAAAGGGCAGACACAATCTAGCCAAACCAGGCCGAACTAAGCCATACTGTAAGTTGAAAATGATACCAAACATAACAATATGCAGTGTATAAATATAACTGTATACATGTAAGAAAGTTACTACCTACTAACCGAGAGACTGCTGGGGACGGCAGGTAAGCGTCCGGAGGGAGGAACCAGGCGTAACGTGGTGAACAGTTCCAGAAGGTCTGGACAGAGGGGCAGTTAGAGTATCAAGTAGAGGGGGACATCTTAAGCAACCAGGGACTCCATACGAGTTCATATTTGTGTGGACAGTCATGCAGATAATAAGTGATCCTTTCCATGTTAGCAACAAACCAAAAGTAATTATTTAGCGCAGAGACAGTAGGGGCATTGGGAGACTTCCAGTTCTTGGCTATCAAGGATTTAGCTGCCACCACTATATGGGAAAACAGTTTATTCAGAAGCGGGTCAAGATCTGGATACAGCCGCGCCAACATAAAATACCCAAGGGTCCAACGTGAGGGGAAGGCCAGAGAGGGACTTCAATAAATCAAGCACCTTATTCCAGAAGTGAGCTATAAGGGGGCAGGTCCACCAAATATGGATTAGGGTACCCCGATGTCCACATCCTCGCCAGCAAACCGGGGTGGCAGAAGGGAACATCCTAGACAATTTATCCAGGGTGTAATACCACCAGTAATACAGTTTATAGGATGTTTCCTTGAGTCGAGTTGAGATAGAGCTTTTAGCTATGCCCTCTCGTACCTCCTCCCAACAGGCATCGTCCGGTGGGGGGCCCAAGTCCCTCTCCCACTCCCGTTGATGGTGAGTCTGCGGGCCCGAGGAAGCCCCAACTAGCATTGAATAGATTAGCGAAATTAGTCCTCTACATATAGGTTTTTTGGTGCAAGGGGGTAAGATCCCGCTGAACTTCAGGTTGAGGTAGGGAGAATAAGAAGTGTCGGATCTGGAAATATTCAAAGAAGGGAGAGGAGAGAGTGGAAAACTTACAGTTGATATTGGTTATCGTCATCCAACGGTCTTGGAGGCAGAGATCATGCACCACATGAACTCCTGCACTAGACCAAGGGGTGAAACGAAGGGTTGAAACCCCAGCGGGAAAAGCAGGGTTATCCCAGAGGAGGGAGAAAGGGAAGCAAGGGGAGGACAGTTTATATTTCGTGAGGGAGTTATGCCAGATAGAGAGATGGAATTTGAGAGAAGGAGAAGAGTCCGTCAGAGTGAGCTGGTACGGTTTGCCCAGACCCCATAGCGAAGCCAATGAACGGATCCCCAAGGAGAGAGCCGCCATGTCCACCCAGGCAATAGAGCCACAGGGTACAAAGGAAGCCACTATTTGGCTCAGGTGGCTAGCCAGGTAATGAAACCTGACATCCGGGAATCCCTGGCCACCTGCGGAACGAGTTAGTCGAAGAACTGTAAACGCTATTCTTGGAGGTTTATCGTTCCATACAAACTTCACAAATGAGGTCTGGGCATCCCTAAGAACCCTCTCCGGGACCTTGACAGGTAAAGTTTGAAAGAGGTAGGGAAGTTGCTGCATGACTGTCATTTTGAGGGCAACTATCCTACCCAACCAGGATATGATATGGGACTTCCATCTCGCCAGATCAGATTTAATCTTAGTGAACATACGTGGGAAGTTTTCAGAATATAGGGAGCTATAGTGAGATGTAATATAGACTCCTAAGTACTTGATCTTATTTGTTTGCCAGCGAAAGTCATAGGAGGACTGTAGAGCACGTTTAAGATCTCCTGATATGTGTAATAACATAGCTTCAGATTTGACAAAATTGATTTTATATCCCGATAGGGAACCATAGACCTCTATAATCTGATACAAGGTGGGGAGCGAAGACTGTGGCTGAGTGAGGGACAACAGTACATCGTCTGCAAAAAGTGAGATCTTAAGCTCCTGCGAGCCCACCTTCACTCCCCGAATTGTACCAGAGTTCCTTATCACAGCAGCCAGGGGTTCTATGACCATGGCAAACACCAGGGGGGAGAGAGGGCAACCCTGCCTCGTACCGTTGGATAATGAGAAGGGAGCGGACAGCACTCCGTTAGTAAGGACCTTCGCTATAGGGGAGGAGTAGAGAGCTGATATCCCAAATGCCTGTAGAGTCTGAAACAAGAAGGGCCACGATATGCGGTCGAACGCCTTTTCAGCGTCAAGTGAAAGGACAATAGATGGGGTGTGTCTGCAGTTCAGTTGTTGTATTAGGTCTATCGCTCTTCTAGTGTTATTCCTGGCCTGACGGCCAGGAATAAAACCGACCTGATCATAATGGATCAGGCCAGGGAGCACACCATTGAGACGGGTAGCTAAAATTTTGGCATAAAGTTTAATGTCCAGATTCAATAGTGATATCGGCCGATAGCTAGCGCAGTCTCGAGGGTTTCTACCCTCTTTATGGATAACTATTATTCTGGCTTCCAGCATGGTGCTCGGGAATGGGGTGCCATGCAGTACAGCATTGAACAATACTCTAAGATGTTGGATTAAAATGTGGCCAAATTTCTTATAATATGATGCCGAGAAGCCATCGGGCCCTGGAGCTTTGGAAGATTTTTTTTTTTTAAATTCAATAATTTTTATTGGTTTTACATTTTGTATTTTAAACCATAAAACAAAACCACTGAACAAAATAAAAAAACAAAGATAGAATTCCAAGCATGGGAATACGCAGATTCCCAATTAAAACAATACAGTCAAAATAGAAGCGATGTGCAGGCTCATCTCTTCAAATATACATTTGTAAATCAGGAGATATTACACATATCAAGACAGATTATTCAGATATAGTGATCAAGTACTTCACAGATATCCAACCAGCTAACTATAATTATACAATACCGATCTTCAAGTACGGGCAAATGGGTGGCCGGCCGCGGGTCCCAAGGGCGATATACAAGAGGAAAAATCACCATTGCTAGTATAAACCTCTCTTACATAACTCTACATGTTCCCCACGGAACGTGGCCCACCCCACCAGCACCCCCCTATATTAGTCACACATTTATGAGTATTCCGTCACTATGGTTCGTTGAATTAGGAGAGCTGAGCCACCTGCCCCACAGGTCGTGGTACTTTTTCCTGGCCATGTATACATATTTCTCGTGAGCGGCCGTTTCATTAACAAGCGAAACCCACGACTGTACTGTGGGAGCATTTTTAGCCAGCCATAGTCTAGCGACACACACCTTAGTTAGAGCACACAGATTAATCAGATATTGTTTGCTAGGAGCGTCCAGGGCATCTTCCTCCAAAGCCGACAACACACACACACCGTCGGGGTACACACAACCGATGGAATTCCTGTCGACACTATGACATTAATAATACCAGACCAGAATACTGCTATCCTAGGGCAAAGCCAAATAATGTGCCAGTAATCAGCATCCAAACTGCCACATTTAGGACATCTGGTAGAATGAGTACCGCCTATGCAGGCCAATCTCACCAGTGTCATATACACTCTATGTATAATAAACAATTGGATTTGCTGATATCTAGTGGTAGTGGTAGTGGTAGACAACCGTGGAGAGCATAAAGCTCCCTCCCATATCTTGTCTGAAAATGGTCCCAGGTCAGATTCCCATTTATTTCTAAGAGAGGACAACGGGTCAGAGTAGTGAGATTGAAACATACTTGTATATATATTGGAAACCAAATGCCCGTCCCCCAGACTCAGCAAGAGTGATTTAATTGGGGAGTCTAGAATCATCGGAGGGGTATTAGAAAACTGTACATTAATCACATGTCTCAGTTGTAAATACCGATAGAAGTAAGAAGAGGGTACATTATAGTCCTGTTGGAACTTCTGGAAGGACTTCAAGATATCGCCATTGTACAAGTGCCCCAGGGATGTTACCCCCCACCTCCCCCACACCGCCTTAATGCGGAGCGAGGCTAATTCTGGGAAACCAAGGACATTATCTAATGGAGTGTCTGGGTCTATACCCTGGCCCCGCAAGGCAGCATGTACCTGTTTCCATACAAGAGTGGCCTGTCTTATTATAGGGACCTTAGATAGTTTAACATTCCCACAGAGTAGCATCTGTAACGGCGTGCCATCAGGATACTCCTGCAGAAACATTTGCGAGTGTACAGTGAGACTACCGGAGTCCGTCACCCATTCCCAAATATGTGCTAATTGCGCTGCGTAATAGTAACATTTAAAAATAGGGAGGGCCAAGCCCCCTGCCGATCTTGGTCTAGACAAGGTATCAAGCTTCAACCGCGCTCTCCTGCTAGCCCAAATCAAGGAAGACAGTAAGCTGTCAATTTGCCTGAATATTTTTAAGCCAATATATATAGGTGACTGCTGTAGGACATAGAGGAGCTTAGGTAGATACACCATTTTCACCAAGTTGACCCTACCAGTAATAGTCAGAGGCAAAGTCCCCCAAACCTTAACTTTCGAACGGAGATAATCAACCAGCGGCATAATGTTAAGAGAGACATAAGTACAAGGGTCGTTCGATACCCATATACCCAGATATTTGAAAGAGTCTACCCACCTAAGCGGGATATGGATCAAAGGGGCTACTGGGATTGGACCCTTAAGTGGAGTGATATTGGATTTGTCCCAATTTATTCTGAGCCCGGAGAAGTGTACATAGGTATTTATCATATCCAGAATTATAGACATAGAGGAGACATAATCATCAACGAATAGCAAGAGATCGTCAGCATATAATGCTATTCTATCTTCCCTTGCGCCCACCCTAATACCCAGAATATCTTGACTAGCTCTAATCAAATATGCCAATGGTTCAATAGCAACGGCAAACAAGGTGGGGGATAGAGGGCTGCCTTGTCTCGTTACCCTGGACAGGGGGAAGGAACGTGATACATATCCGTTCACTGAGACCCTGGCCATGGGCAGAGAATAAAGCAATTTAACATACAGTATTTAATAAAATTGGGACCCATGCCAAATCTACTCATAGTTTCCCATAGGAAGGCCCACTCCACCGAATCAAAGGCCTTTGCGGCATCCAAAGAGGCTACAACAGAATAGCAGGCCTCCCCACGAGAAACCTGAAAATGAGTGAACAAGCGCCTTAAATTAACGGCAGTGGACTTACCAGGCATGAAGCCTGTTTGGTCCGGGTGAATGATTTGGGTTATAACCTGATTGAGTCTGGAAGCCAGGACCTTGGCCAGGATTTTAACATCCGTGGGTAATAGAGAGATAGGACGATATGACTCGACTCTCTCAGGGTCCTTATCCGGCTTTGGAATCACTATGATCAATGCCTCCGCCATAGAAGGGGGAAGCATATTTTGTGCAAATATAGTATTAAATAAATGAAGCAACTGAGGGGCGAAAAATTTAGCGTGTTTCTTATACAACTCCGATGGAATACCATCAAGGCCAGAGGCCTTACCATCCGGAGACGCGGTGATGGCTGCCTCTTCCAACGATACAGGAGCATCTAGAAGATCTCTAGCCTCACTAGAAATACAGGGCAACTGGATTCGATCTAAATATTTACACAATTCTAGTGGGGAACATGTTAGTTTGGAGCTATATAGCGCCTGATAATATAATACGAATTCCGTGACAATTTGGGGGGTTCGATCCAACACTGTCCCGGATGAATTCACAACCTTTACCACCATATGAGAGGAATGGTCCCCTCTTGCAAGATTAGCCAAATATGAGCCCGGTTTATCCCCTGTAGCGTATTGAACATGGGAGGAGACTAATAGCCTATGCTGGGTTTTCCCCCATAAATACTCTTTCCATTCTTTCTGAGCATGGAGCCAGTCTGATTTAGAGGTGTCCAAGCCATCCTGTATGTATACCATCTCAGAATCAATAACCCCAGCCTCCAGTTCAGCCTCACGTTTCCTAAAAGAGGATTTAAGACTACCCACTCTTTTGATCAGCTCCCCCTCAGGAAGGCTTTAAAGGTATCCCACAGTAAGGAGATATCGGTAGTATCTGCATGAGAATCAAAGAATTCTAACCAGCTAGCTTCCAATTCGGATCCCTCACCCATATGCGTGAGCCAGAAAGGGTTAAGTTTCCATACTGCCTGGCCCGTCTGACAGCTTAAGTCAATATGTACCGATACAGGGGAGTGATCCAAAATACCCCTAGTCTCATACTTAACATTATGAACCATAGGCAGGAGCTCCCGAGTGAGGAGAGCCAAGTCTATTCTAGAGAAGGAAGAGTGGGAGTGTGAGAAACACGAAAACTGCCTCAGATCAGGATATTTCAATCTCCAGGGATCGACCAAGCCCAGCTCAGAGACAGTATCTGCAAATGGAGAACGCCTTGGCTGCGGGTTGGAGGATGCCGTAGACAGCCTATCCAGCTCATGATTTAAAACATTATTAAAGTCACCCATACATATAGCAGCCACCCCCGGGGATGCAGCCAAGAAAGTAGATGCCTTTTTAAGCACGTCAGACGAGTATGGAGGGGGCACATACACAGCTAGCAACAGTAAAGGAACGGTGTTAATTTTACATTTTAGAAACACAAACCTCCCCCATTGATCTGTTTGTACACTATCAAGCAAGAACGGAATAGATCGACACTCCCCGGGACGCTGCGGTAGGCATGGAATGGAAAGCCCACCCCACCCATGGCTTATTGAGGGACATAATTCTAGTACCCACCAAGTGGGTCTCCATTAAACAGATTACATCCGAAGCATATTGTTTGATCTGTCTAAGGACCAGGGAGCACTTGATATTGTCATTGATCCCCCTCACGTTCCAGGACAGAAACCTAACCAAAGCCATAGCAAAGCAGCGTGATAATGAAACAGATGACCCGCGACCAGCCACCCCCAGCACCTATCCAGCAAACTATACCCGTGATTAGCTGTAACAGAAGCACATCAGAAACACATTGCACTTTAGAAAATAAAAACAAAACAATAAATTCTTAACAAAACCCCCACCCCATATACCACTAAGAACTTGCAAACAACGCTCCCAAAGAGCAATCCCTAAAAACAAAGGCAAGATATACCTTTACACATTCTACAAAGTCAAAAAGAAACCAAAAAGGGGGCCAAGAATTCAGTGACCTTAAGGCAGGAGAAGCTTCCAGCTAAATTCAAGTCCCCCTCCAAGGCCATCAGAACAACCCCATCCAAATAACCATTCGGGACCATACAACGGGACAGATATATCCAGGCGGCCCCGAAGATAACATATAGAACTGAACAAGGATATTCGCCTGAGGCAACAGGAGACCGATATATGGATAGAAGTGAGCACCGTAACATCATATTATAAGCATAACAACAGGTCTTAAGATTTTCCCATCATTTTCCCCCTGCCAACAGCGACTGTACATCCCTCCCATGAAACATAGCAGGCAGAAGAGAAACATTATACTTGCAAATAGAGAAACCTAAAGCATGAGTTCAGTCAGCGGCCAACGCCCGCCGTGCCGGAAAGCGTCTGTCCAGCCACACTGATGCCTCACGGGGAGACGTGAAGAATTTAGTTTCTCTATCAGAAACAACCCGCAGTTTAGACGGAAAGAGCATGGAATAGGGGATGTTCAGTTCACGCAGCCTGCGTTTCACGGGGACAAACTGAGCTCTATCCTTCTGAACGTCTATAGCGAAATCCGGAAAGACTGAGATCGGAGAACTGTTCCACTTGAGGGGGCCCTTAGTACGGGCCAATTTTAGAATCACATCTCTATCCCGGTAGTGAAGCAGCTTGGCAATGAACGTACGGGGAGGTGCCCCTGGTGGTAATGGATGCATCGGAACCCTGTGAGCACGCTCCACCGTAAAGTGTGAGGTGAACTCCTCCGCTCCAAACGTATCCAGCAGCCACTTCTCAAGAATTTTTTGGGGGGAGGCACCCTCCTCTTTCTCCGGGAGTCCAACAAAGTGGACATTATTCCGTTTCAATCTTCCCTCCATATCCGTCATCTTTTTATGTACCTCCGACATCTGTGACTCCAGAGCAGAAGTACGTCTACCGAGTGGCATAACCGTGTCCTCCAGAGTGGATGTGCGTGTCTCCACTTCACCGACTCTCTCTCGCACCTGCTGGACGTCTTGGTGTATAATAGATAAGTCTGCCTGGACCTGACCGATCCTGTTGGCCAAGCGGGCCTCGCTGGCCGTGACCGCATCCAGCACCCTCTGCAAAGCAGCATCTGTAGCCTCCACAGAAGAGGAGCCAGCTGACGGAGAAGGCGGCGGCGAGGTCGACTGTACCTCCCCCCCTTCATGAGACCGTGTCGGAGGATTTCTGGCAAATTTCTCTAACTTCGCCGCAGCCGCGGCAGATTGTTGTGGTTTGACCATTATGGCCAAGCTGATGGCAGAGAGCAGGGAGTTATAGTATATCAAAACTGTCCAGCTTCTACGTGTGAATTATATAGTATACCAAACTGTCCAGCTGCTGCCTCGACAAATAGTATATCAAACTGTCCAGAGGTAGCTGGTGGGGAAGGCAGTATATCAAATCCGGCCAGCTGCAGCCTGTCTAGAACAACTACAAAGGGCCACCAGGATAAGGTAAAGGTCGACCTGCACTGTGGTACAGTCTATACAATGGCAGGGTAACAGGGCAGCCCCACAGAGGAGCCACACGCAGCCTGTATATAATATGTGCGTCACCCTTGATGCAGGGAAGCACACACACAGCTCCCCCAGGGTGCGCTCCGTTTCCCCAGCAGTATAAAAGTCTCCCCAAGATGCAGGCAGGGAAGCAGGAGCCATGGTTTTAGAGCATGGGAGCGGCGGCGGGACCCACGGCAGCGCCGTAGCAGGGATTTCCCCGGACTCAAGCAGGGTCAAGCTGAGCGCACACAGGGCCCCCGGCGTCCCGGCTCCACAGAGCGGCAGCAGCAGGAGCAGACACGGGCAGTGTGTAAAGCGGCAGCGCGGGGAGAGAGGAAAGCGGCGTCTCATGTGGTGCAGCAGGCCCCGGCGCCCCGCTCACTCAAACAGTCCAGCTGCAGCGGGAGTGTAACACATGGCTCCAGAACTGACACAGGGGTCCCACCACGGCTGCACAGAGGTATTGGGGCTATCTTCGGACCCAGGGGGGGGACACAGGATGTAATATATGGATAGTATAGCGGGAGAGCCACACAACCTGTGTGCTACTCCATGTCCGCCGTAGCCACGAGCTTTGGAAGATTTAAAGGACTTCAGGACGGCAGCAATTTCCTCATCTGTTGTATCTTTATTCAGTTCCGAAGAAGCACAGTAAGACAGTTTGGGGAGTTTAGCTTTACGCAAGAATTCCAAGACTAAGACATCCGGGGGGCCAGAACCTGGATTGACAGGATTTAAATTATAGTGCTGAGCATAAAACTCCTGAAATGCCTTGTTTATGGCATCCGGGGCATACGTGATCTCGCCTGACGTAGTATGCACCGCCAAGATATTATTCCGAGAGCATTGTGCTCGTAGACGGGATGCCAGCATCCTATCCGCTTTATCTCCTTTCTCAAAGAAGGACTGGTTAAGCCCCTGGAGGGTCTTAGCCGTGCGCTCTGACAAGAAAAGAGACAACTCAGACCGCGCCCTCAGCAAAATCTCTAAATTAGCAGGGGTAGGGGAAAGCTTATGTTGTCTTTCAAGCACCTGTAGTCTAGTGGATAGGGAGAGGAAATCAAATTCCTGTGACTTTTTGTACCTAGCATACTGACTTATCAAATGGCCACGGAGAACAGCTTTATGTGCTTCCCATAATATGATAGGTGAAGTCTCTGGGAGGTCGTTAAGTAAGAAATAATCAGTAATGTGACTTTTAATCAATTTAGTAAATTCCGGATTATGTAATAGGGAGTCATTCAATCGCCAAGAGGGAGAAGTGGGGCGGGGAGCAATAGAATGGAGCTCAGCAGTGATTGGACAATGGTCAGACCATACCGTAGGAAGTATACGTGTAGACTTCAGTTTAGAGGAAAGGTCCCAGCTGAGTAGGATCATATCGATCCTAGAGTAGGATTTATTTACAGGGGAGTAGAAAGTGTAGTCCCTAGTAAGTGGGTCAGTGAGTCTAAAGGAATCGTATAATAATTGGAGCTTCAAAAGATCTAACAGGGCAAGAGATCCCGGGGATGGACGTTTGGGGGTAGAAGAAAGAGAGGAGGGGGGGGGAGGATCTGTCTAGCGAGGCATCTAAAACCTCATTAAAGTCACCTGCCGCTATGATCTCCCCTTGGCGGAGCCTAGTTAAGTGTGAGTTCAGACCCCTAAAAAAGGCAGCCTGATTTTGGTTCGGAGCATAGACATTAACAAGGGTACACAGGGTGTTGTTAAGTTTCCCAACAAGGATTAGCCATCTACCAGATTTATCTGCATGACTGTCCAACAACTCAAACGTGAGGTGAGCAGCGAGCAAGATGGAAACCCCCCTTTTTTTGTGTGTCGCATCACAAGCATGGAATGTATTTTAGATTTTAAGTCAGGGTGGAGGGACTTTTTAAAGTGGGTTTCCTGCAAGAAAACCAAATCACCTCTGGCCTGTTTAAGTGAAAGAAAGAGCTTGGTGCGTTTGGTGGGGCTGTTCAAACCTTTGACATTGTGGGAAAATATCCTAAGGGCCATGACAATCAACTCTCTGGAACGCCACGTCTCCTCCCTCCAGACACCGCCCCACTGCAATAGACCAAAGAGAAAACATTAGAAACATTAGAAACAAGCATGGCAAATGGCATACATCAGTGAACGGCTGAGTGAAAGGAAAAAGAAAAGAGAACAAGACAGATAGAGTTCGGGAAAAGTAGGGAAGAGGGGAACGTTGGGGACCAGAAGAAACGACATCTGGTCTAACATGTCTGTCAGGAAATGACAGCGAAGGGTCACTAAGTGACAACAACCGGACTTGGGTATAAGACCCAGTAGGGGGGACGCGGCCCAGCCAGGCCAGGTGCATCAGGTACAGCGGACACTCAACAACATGTGTCCTGAGTCTAGGGACCAGTGGTAAAAGGGGAAAATACGGGACTTAGCGTCCCAGGACCCACTACCGTTTAAGATAACTAGTAGCAAAAACGAAACTATCCAGGGCTAAAACAAGTCAAGTCTGGGGTAGGTAACAGTGCTAATCTACAGCTAAGCATGGGGCGTCCGTTCCCACACAGGGAAGGTACAACCCCCGTAAGGGGGTACGAGACATGATAAATACCTAAGGTGATCTAATACAGAAGAAAATGGCTTTTGCTCTTGCACGCACATTGAAGGCGTGGAGCAGGGCGGGTCTAAAAGCTAAGGCTGAAAAATAAAGAAATTAGCCCCTTACAACATATGCATTAACAAAAATAAGAAACCACAGAATGAAATGGCATTAGGACATGTACAACATCAGCTGGCATGGCCAGCGGAAGCAGATTTCCGCGCAGAGGGTACTTTTGTCCAGTCCCGGTTCAAGGATCGTCGAGGGGTGGCAGTCGACTCTATACGCGAGGCCACATGTCCCCGCTGCGGGGAAACAGATGAGGCCGGTGGAGGGGAGAGGCTAAAGGTGTGCAAAAGTCCATGCGCTTCGGTCAGGTCCCTAGGCAAATGGAGGCGGTTGTGATGCCACACCAAGATGCGAAAGGGGAAACCCCATCTGTAGCTAATGCCATTGTCCCGGAGCACCAAGGTTACAGGCCTGAAATCTTTTCTCTTGGTCAAAGTAGCGGGAGCAATATCCTGGAAAATTTGGGGTGAAAGGCCCAGGAATAGTAAATTGGAGATCTTCCTAGTTTCCCTAAGAATGGCCTCCTTAGTAGTATAGTAGTGGCATCTCAGGATGACATCCCTAGGTAGAGCAGAGTCTTGTGATCGAGGGTGTAGAGCCCTATGGGCCCTATCTAACAAGAGCTGGTCCTCTGGAGTCGATGGCGATAAATGCACAAACAGTTTTTTGAGGTAATCGTGCAGGGACAGCATATCAATGTCCTCTGGGACGCCTCTAATGCACAGATTATTACGTCGCGCCCTGTTGTCTTGGTCTTCTTGATGTTCCAGGATATGCTGAATCTCCTTCTTTAGACCATGGATATCATCGCTCATGCCCTGTTGGGTAGTGATCACTTCATCCACTCTAGTCTCCAGGTGGTCCGTTCTGTCCCCAAGTTCGGCAACATCTGTTTTGAGAGAGGCTATTGCCGTGTGCACCTCCCCCTGTACCGCTTGGATGGATTTCCTCGTCTCCCGTATCTCACGGAAGAGCAGTTGTAAATCTTTCCGAGTCAACGGGGAGTGGTCTGAATCCTCCGAGTCAGAGACATCAGGATGCGAGGGGGTTTCTGGACCTGGAGAGGTAGCATGGGAGTAGGCAAATTTTTTAATGCTTTGGGTCAGGTCCGCTCCACGTTGTTTTTTGTTATTTCTAGGCATGGTGGAACCCAGAGACAGAACACCTGAGAAAAGTCACTGCAATATGTAGCTAGGTAAATCTCGGTAGCAGGAAGACAGTCCTGTAGTTATTCAGACATAGATATCGGTAAAAGGAAGTCCCAAGACTCAGGGCATGTTCCAAAGGATCACATGTTAAGGGAAGCAAGCGTCACTCAGGCAAAGTAAGCCCATCGAGAAAAGCCGCCAGGAGGTGGAGCTCCAGTGTCAGTTATCATAGGTGGTGTGACACATCCGGGGCTCTGAGGGTATATAATAGAGACAGAAATAATCCCAGCATGTGGGGCACAATAGAAAAAAAAGTAATAAAAAAAAAGAAAAAAAGGGGGAGCCCCCTCTGAAATCCCACACCGTGGCGCAGTGCGTACAGGACCCCAACAGTGGGGAAGGTATAGTAGGGATCCAGCTAGCCTGGGGATAGGGATATATGCTATGAGGGTGGAAATCCCTTTTTTGTCCCCACGTCACTTTGTCCAAATATCCCAGGTGACAGGGGGCAGTGCCTAGCAAGTGGAGGGCCCCAGCCACAGACCAGCAGTAGCCAGGGCACCCCTCAATTACCCCCAGCTGCCTGGGAAAGCAGGAGCTCCGGTTTTCCCTAAACTAAAATGGGCGCTGGGTAGGTCAGGTGCAGCTTCGGTCTCCACGGCGGGGATCGCCAGGTACGGAGCGCAGCGGGAATTGAGCCCCTGGCTTCTGGAGGGTGTGCAGGCACCAACCCGCAAGGAGGCAGGAGGCCCCCTCCGGCTCCGGGACTCCGCACACCGGGAACAGGGGAGGTAAGGACGGGATGCAAGGAGCAGGGAGAGGTAAATATAGGCTGGAACAGGGCCAGAAAAGTTATATATAGAGGTGTTATGCAGGAGCTCTCCTCAGGCACGTCTTCCCTGCTTGCCTGCCAGGCCACGCCCCCCCATTGTTGTATTTTTAAGGTGTTTCACTGGAGGTGATTAAAAGAAGATTTTATTTCATATGGATTGAGTGCCCTTTTTCCTGCTACATTATATATACATATACATACAGTCCATCTGAAAAGTATTCACAGTGCTTCACTTTTTCCAAATTTTCATTTTGTTTCAGCCTTATTCCAAAATGGAATAAATTCATTTTTCCCCTCAAAATTCTACACACAATACACCATAATGACAACGTGAAAAAAAAATTCTTTTGGAGATTTTTGCAAATTTATTAAAAATAAAAAACTAATAAATCACATGTACATAAGTATTCACACAGCCTTTGCTCAATACTTTGTTGATGCACCTTTGGCAGCAATTACAGCCTCAAGTCTTTCTGAATATGATGTGATAAAGCTAAATATTTATCGTATATAATACCCTTTATGAGGTCTAAGAACACTGTACGCTAACTACGTATGAAGTACCGCAAGGGTACGCACGTTGCGTAACGATCGCTTAGCCGTGGTCGAGACGCTCAAGCGTTACGTTCGCTCACGGCCAAGAGATCACTGGCAGGCACGCTATTGGCTGCCGACTACCGTAATGATTCGCTATAGCGATGCGACCGCTCGAGACCACGAAGAGATCACCAGCGGCGCATACGCTCACAATGTAAAACCTTTATATCTAAACCATAAACAGTGTATTATGCAGTAAACCCTTTGTGTAGTGATATGGTGTAAATGCAACACAGTATAACTTTACTAGCTTAAAAGCAGTTTGAGCGTCACCGACGCTCTGAGAATACTTAACTCTATAAGAAATACACAGATACCTGGGCTTAGGGTCCAACGCCTAATATATATATATATTTTGAATGATATACTTGCAAAAGAATTAATACAAATACAAATCATACACTACAATATAACATAGACTAACTAACCAGGTAACTACACAGTAAATACAATACAATTAAGTTTAAGAGAAAAATGAGAGAAAGAGAAGAGAGAGAGAGATATGGCCCATCATAACAAGAGAGAAACAGTATGATTACGGAGAAAAACTTACGCACAAAGGAAACGATCGCATGCGCCTCTGGACATCCAGCTCCCGATTTTCAGCAATGATAACCGTTGAAGAGTAAGAGCTGGATGTGATCGGCCTTTCTATTTATGCCCCACACACAATGCCATTCAATGGTCCCTACAATCTCATTGTTCATTGGACACAGGAATTCGGCTTTGCATCATAACAAAAGGTCATAGGTTGATTCATACAGGTGGGCTGTGACTATTTCCAACAGCTCAGGTGGGAGGGAAACTGGGTTTCCCGCCGCATGGGTAATAAAGTGCAAATAAAGTAAATGTTCATAAACTTCTTATGTCCATAACTATTCGCACGAGCGATTGATCTGCTTCAAACCAACACCGGAATATTTCTAATAAAATATTCTTCCGATGGATACTAAACACCACTGTATTACTCCTGTCTGACCCTTCGTATCAAACAAAGAGGGATTTCTCTGTTCATGAACATTCTATATTAACCAAACTTTCAGAATCTATCAAAGGGACCATAATCTACAAAATACATTATATAGTGAAAATATGTAACGATTGAGTCGCACGCTACGATCACATAAACTCTACCGTAAATACGCATACCGTGCGCCTGCGGGTGCCCGCGACTGTGAGTATGCGCACGTACGGGAGAGCGTACGCATGCGCAGCACGGACCTGTGTGAGGTGCAAATATGGTAGTGTGCATAGAGATATTTTTCGGACTTTGACAGTCCACCCTTTGGCAGTCAACAATAACTGCCACTTCCTGAAAACATTTCAAAAAGAGAAAAATATATGTTAGGGGTTAATACATTTACATGGTTGGGTAAGGGAGGAGAGGAGGTGGTAGGAAAAGGGTATGACCTAGTGAGATAGCAGAAGCATGTGTGTATGAATCCGTGCTTGGGGGTCATGTATCATCGTGCCGTACGTGTTTTAAATCAAGCTTCGAGGTATTGCGAAGTATACATTTGAATTCCTTCTTATCCCGTGGTACGGGTCTGTGGATGGGCTGTCAAACTTTACCGAGCTCTTTTCGGCTTTGGTTGTAACAAAATGGGGGAGCACATTTTAGTTGATGATACATGAATGGGGGAGATATGTGATTGCTGATATCTGTGCCTGTATTCCCTATCGACTATGTGTGTCATTACCTGAGGGTTGTAGAAATGAAGAAAAGACATAATTACGGTAAATGCGGTGGTATTCTATGTCAGGTAAATGTACATTCGTCGATTGAGGTCTTGTTTGGTGTCTGTTGAATGCAGTCTTCTTTGTGCTTTTGCTCATAAGGTGCGAGCAAAGCTGTCAATGTCCATAGATTTACAAAAGTGTTGGGCTAGCGTAATTTTAAAATTTCTAGGGAAACTGGGGATCCATGGCATAGTTCATAAAAAATCTGTGTATCAGGTTGTCAAACTTCTTCTTTAATCCCTCTGTTGTCTGTATATCGGCTCATCAAATTCCTCGTCCAAGTGGGTCTTGTTACCTTGGAGAAAACGGAAAAACAGGTGAAAGAAACGGACCGTAGAAATCGCATTTTCATCACATCATTGTTTCTACATTTGGGTCATAAATCAAGTCCATTGGAATTACAGTTTCCTCACTCCTTAAACTCATTACCCTAGTACGATGATTGCACTTTATTAAAGCCTGACCGCATCTAAATATCAATCCAATCGATATGACAACACCTAAGATACATAGGAGAAACTTCCCAACATCCATTATGACTCCTTGAGCCCAGTCTCCTAAACCAGAAAACCAATTTCGCGGGTTCAACCATGACACCCAACCAGTCAGCTCATTACCTACAGCAGCAAGAGTGAGATTGTGTCTCCTGCGAAATTCCCACTTCAATTGGAGAATATCGTCCATCTTTTGGTCTATGACCTCGACCGGATCCTCGGTGCTATTCGTAATATATGTGCAACATTTCACGCCGTATTGTGTTGCCAGTGTGACACAATATCCGCCTGTCACTGCTGTGAGGTAATTGAGAACCATTCTATGCTGTACCAGTTCTGTTTTGTAAGCTTGAAGTTCCCTTCCAGTATACCTAAATGTGTCATCATACATTTCAGTGATATTGTCTAACAAATTTGCGAGTGCCGATATGTATTTATAATTCAGCACTCCTCTAGCGGTGCGGGTGAAATCTAACGCGATTAAGAATTGAATCCCGGTGGATTCACTTATCAGATCAGAGGCCGGATGCTCTGTCTTCTCTATCAGGTGCCTTTTAACAACGTGCTCGTAATGGGTGTGAGTATAAGGAGCTTGGGCACCACGGTGTATGTCTTTCATTTTGTCATGTGATACAGTCATTACTTCAGGCAGTACTTTTCCAATATAACACAATCCTTCAGAGTTTGGGGCAAGCCACTTGTACGCCTTTCTCCCGCATATGAAATATGCATCATCGGGGAGAACATATGGGACGGAGTAGGACATAACCATATTACACACCTTCCATGTGAAATCTCCTAACCCTAATTCTTCCATCTGCTTAGTACACGTATCAGGTTGTATGATATGTGCACAGTATCCTGGTGATACCTCTCCAACTCTAGTAATCCTATTTCCTAAGGTATACCTATACCGGAAAGATTTTCCTCTACTGGCTATGTGGCGTACAAGCTCTGTATCTGTAGGCATTCTATCTGCTCTATGCGAAAAGGTCATGGTTTGGTTACTCCATGACACTTCCCAATTTCCCGGCTTTCGGGGATTGGAGATGTTGAAACATAATAGGGACCTATCCACATGGTATTGGTGGAGCTTCAAACTAGGAGGACTGGAGATATTAAACCTTCTGTCCACCGGTCTCCCACCACTTAACTCAAGTACCTCCCCTATCGTTAAAGGAAATGGTACTAGCCCTGATTTGCTATGACCTTGAGGTACTTGAGAGCATACCCAACAATCTGTTTTATTTAACACACTACCCACTAAGGAGTGATAGTCACTCAATGGATGCCGGTCCATATGGATATTAAAACTGGATTGGCATTTCTTTATGCACCCATCCTCAATGACATTGTTACAGAGCCGACAGATACAGTTTTCTTCAGCTAACAATCCTTCACAATTCCTTCTATGGTCAATGCTATCGGATCGTTTTCTGATACTCGCCTTTGCTTGTTGATTATGTTGTTCTCGGAAAACTACGCCTCCATTTCTGTCATCAGAACCCATTCCAGAACCCCTCTCGACCTCCATGGTACTCTCGCCGGAACAGACTGCTCTGGTCAACATCATGGTCAACAGGAAAATCCGGATCACAGTCTCTTGAGGCAAGTCCATCTTAGGAGGAGACGAAGAAGAATGAGAAGGGGGGAAAAATAATTTGAGGGAGAGGGGATGGGAAGTGGAGAAAAACAATAAAAGGGAACAGGGGATCGACAACTGCTTTTGATCTTGTGGTTCTCGATGCTCAGGTGCCGCCTTAGTCCTCCTGGAACAGACACTCTAGTGATACAACCTCTACCGTCTGTTCCTTATCACAGGACTTCTCTGGATCAACGACCTTCTTACAGTGGGACGAATGAACCCAAGTCTCTCTCTCAGCAACCTTCAATGCTGTAGTGCTAGTCAATAAGACCTGGTATGGTCCTTCCCATCTGTCAATAAGGCAACCTGAGCGTAGAAAATTCCGTATCATTACATAATCCCCAGGTTCAATGTCATGACAATTACTATCTGGTAAATCAGGAATCACTAACTTCAGATTATCATTTTGATTCCTTAACTGTTTACTCATGTTAATCAAGTATTTTACAGTCACTTCATTGTTACACTTCAAATCATCCTGAGGGTTAATCATGACATGCGGTTGTCGACCAAACAAGATTTCAAAGGGAGACAGATTAAGAGGGGACCTGGGAGTGGTTCTGATGCTGTACAGTACAATGGGTAAAGCTTCTGGCCATGTCAATCCTGTCTCTGCCATCACTTTACTCAGTTTATTTTTAATAGTGCTGTTCACTCTTTCCACTTTCACACTCGCCTGTGGACGGTATGGAGTGTGCAGCTTGCTATCAATTCCCATCAATTTACACATTCCTTGAAAGACATCACCTGTAAAATGGGTACCCCTATCACTTTCGATAATTCTGGGGATACCATATCTACATACAAATTCCTGCACAATTTTCTTAGCAGTAAACATAGCGGTATTTGTGGCCGCCGGAAATGCTTCGACCCAATTTGAGAAAACATCTATACAAACAAGTACATATTTCAAATTTCGACAAGGGGATAATTGAATGAAGTCAATCTGTATTACCTGGAAAGGGCCGCCGGCAGGTGGGATATGGGATGGTTCTGTAGGTATTGCCTTTCCAATATTCTTTCTCAAACAGGTAAGGCATGACATGGCTCTTTTACTCGCATGAGAGGAGAATCCTGGGGCGCACCAATATGCTCTTACCAACTTGCACATCCCTTCCTTGCCTAGATGAGTCAGCCCGTGAGCTGCTTCAGCCAAACACGGAAGATATGCTCTGGGGGCCACTGGTTTACCATGTCCATCCGTCCAGAGTCCTGAGGACTCCTGGCCATATCCCTTTGCCTTCCAGACTGCCTTTTCCTGTGTGGAACACAAATTTTGCATTTCACACAACTTCTGTGTGTTGATGGTATTAAATACCATCAATTGTGTGGTGTCTGTCTGTCTGGGGGTACCAGCTGCTAATTTAGCCGCTTCGTCTGCTCGGCTGTTACCAAGCGATACTGGGTCTTGGCTATATGTATGTGCTTTACATTTGATAACAGCCACTCTGTCGGGTTCCTGTATCGCTGTTAGAAGCCTTTTTATGTGAGCTGCAAGCGCTACCGGTGTACCAGCTGCCGTCATGAAATTTCTGAGGCGCCATAGGGCTCCGAAATCATGGACTACCCCGAATGCGTATCTAGAATCGGTGTAGATATTGGCTGATTTGCCCTTAGCCAATTCACATGCTCTGGTTAGGGCGACCAGTTCAGCAACCTGGGCTGAGTGAGGTGGGCCTAGCGGTTCCGCTTCTATGGTGCCTTGGTCATCTACGACTGCGTATCCAGTACACAAGTCTCCCGAGTCTGACTGTCTATGACAACTACCGTCCGTGTAGAACGTAAGTTCTGCATCTTCCAGTGGGTTGTCACTGATGTCAGGCCTTGCGGTAAAATTTTGGGTCAAATATTCCATACAATCATGAGTGTCTTCCTTTGTATTAAATCCTCCTTCCCCACCACTCTCATCCTCCACCCTTTGTGCCTGCCCAGGCACACCTGGGAGATATGTTGCAGGATTTAATGCACTGCATCTCCTTATGGTGATGTTTACGGGGGCCATTAGTGCCAATTCCCATCTTGTAAACCGCGCTGATGAGACGTGCCTGGTTTGGGCAGAATTTAACAAGGCTGACACTGCATGTGGTGTATGAATTGTGAGGTTGTGACCTAGCACGACGTCTTCGCTTTTCGTTACTAGCAATGCTATCGCAGCAATGCTTCGCAAGCATGTGGGGAGGGATCGCGCTACCGTGTCTAGCTGAGCGCTGTAATATGCTACTGGCCTGCTGGCATCACCGTGCTTTTGGGTTAGTACGCCTGCCGCGCAACCAGCACTTTCTGTTCCGTATAGTTCAAAGGGTTTCCCATAGTCCGGCATACCTAATGCTGGTGCCTGCGTTAGGCACTGTTTAAGTCTCTCAAATGCTGCCTCAGACTTGTCTGTATGCGAAATCCGATCAGGTTTGTTTGAGGAGACCATCTCCTGCAAAGGTAACGCTAGGATGGAAAACCCTGGGATCCAGTTACGGCAATACCCACACATTCCTAAAAATGTTCTGATCTGTTGCTGGGTTTGTGGCAGAGTCATGTCTCTAATTGCTTGAATTCTATCAGCGGTCAGGTGTCTCAGTCCTTGTGTTAAACAGTGTCCCAAATATTTTACCTTAGTTTGGCATAATTGCAACTTGTCTTTGGAAACCTTGTGTCCTGTGTCTGAAAGATGAAACAGGAGCTGTTTCGTATCCTTCAGGGATGCTTCCAATGAATCAGAACACAGTAGTAGATCATCCACATACTGTATTAATACTGATCCACTCACTGGTTGGAAAGACTGTAAACAGTCATGCAAAGCCTGAGAAAATATACTTGGACTATCTATGAATCCCTGTGGTAATCGAGTCCATGTGTATTGGACTCCTCTGTATGTAAATGCAAACAAATATTGACTGTCAGGGTGCAGAGGTACCGAAAAGAAAGCGGAGCAGAGGTCAATAACAGTGAAAAATTTCGCAGTGGGAGGGATTTGCATTAGGATGACAGCTGGATTTGGCACTACGGGGAACTGACTCTCAACTATTTTGTTAATCCCCCTTAGATCCTGCACTAGCCTGTAACCCCTCCCCCCACTCTTTTTCACAGGGAAGATGGGACTATTAGCAGTGCTGGACGTTCTTACCAGAATGCCCTGTTGTAGCAAGCGCTCTATTACTGGGTAAACTCCTAACTCCACCTCTGGCTTCAGAGGGTACTGTGGGATTTTTGGAGCTATCCTACCATCTTTTACTTGTACAACTACCGGAGCTACGTTTGCCATTAATCCAGTGTCCTGTCCATCTTTTGTCCAAAGTGACTCTGGTATCTGAGATGTCATTTCTTCTACTTGGGAGGGAGTCCTATTTGTCATAATGGTATGTGACATTAATTTTGACGGGGAGTCTAACATGTCTCGTACTTCCTGAGCGTGATTCTCAGGTATGTCCAAGAATACACCTTCAGGAGTACAATAAATGACGCACCCCATTTTACACAGTAAGTCTCTTCCCAGGAGATTGGTCGGTGCCGATGCAGCCAGCAAAAAGGAATGCTTGGTATGTAAAGGCCCTATTGTAATCTCTGCTGGTTTGCTAACAGGGTAATGCTGGACTACTCCTGTTACTCCCACGGCTGGAATTGTCCTACCAGTGGTCCTCATGCCCACTGTCGAATTTATCACTGATTTGGCCGCCCCTGTGTCTACAAGAAAGTTTAATGATTTACCAGCTACATTGATTGCAATTTCTGGTTCACTTCCAAGACTTGCAATCAATTTTACTGGCTGCAGATTACAGGTATGGCCACACCCCTATTGGGTATGGTGACCTCCCTGAATCCCGCTGGCAGCAACTACTTGTGAGGGAGTTAGCTGGGAACTACCAGAGGTTTGCCAATTTCTGTTTGGGGGGTATCTTTTTGTTTCCCCTGCATGTGGCTCATAACTCCGTTTCTGCGGACCTTGCTCCCAATGTCGTGTGTCGTGTCGTTGTCTAGGGGGTTGATAAGATTTTTGTACATTTCTCGATCTACAGTCTCGTGCAAAGTGTCCCTGTCTGTGACAAAAATAACATGTTACCACATTTGACTTACCCACAGGGTTTGGTGATGTTAACACAGGTTGTTTTGTGGTCAGGGCCTGTATACTTACTGCCATTAACTTATCACTTTGTTGTTCCCTGTGTCTGGTGATGTTCCTATCGTGATCAATAGCAGCCTCTCTCAAAGTAGCCACAGACAGACCTCGCCAACATGGTTGTGTGGTCTGTACCCTAGTCTTTAATGATTCTTTTAAACCATCCATCAGTACCGATACTGCTACTTCTCGATGGTTTATGTTTGTTTTAATGTCCTCTATGCCTGTGTATTTTGCCATTTCTGATAATGCTCTGTGAAAATACTCTGCAGCTGTCTCTGACTCCTTCTGTTTAATGGAGAATATCTTGTTCCATCTGACTACCGCTGGGAAATACTCTTTTAACTGTAAGTTTATTCTTTTTACATTATCTTTGTTGTACACATCTGTAAGAGGTACATCCTGATCTAATCCGCAATCAGCTAAAAATTGAGTTGCGTCAACATTGGAGAGTAAACATGCTCTCAGCAATATCTGCCAGTCTTTATTGTTGGGCTCTACAGTGTTACCTAAGTCTCTGATGTATTTTTGACTGGCAACTAAGTCTTTTCTAGGGTCAGGGAATTCAGACACTATGGTCCTTAATTCCATTCTGGAAAATGGGCTATACATGGCAATGTTCCTCACAGGGGTGACTCCTGATGTGTCAGTTTTCCCATTTGGAACAGCTATTACCCTAACAGGAGTAACTCTAACAACATCACTCTGTGTGGGTTCTACAGCCTGTGGTGAAATGGCTTCAGCATAGTGTATGGTGCCGTACTTACCTGTAGATACGACCTCACCTATCCCTCCGCTAGGGGCCCTTGTTACTAATCTCGTGGGTGGAGCTGTGCCTACTGTGGTCTCTGCTATGGTGGCTGCTAGAGAGAGCGCTGAAATTGTTGCCGATTCGTCTTCTTGATCACACTCCTGAGGAAAGTTCAAAACAGGGTACAACTTGCACGGGTTAATACTTGCATTGGTTAATTGGTTAACATTATCTTTAACATTTACACAGTTGCTAAGTGTTTGTGTGTTACACCTTAGTGCGTCATTCTCCGCAACCAATTTCTCTCCCGATATATATGGTGGCGGTGGGGCCGTGGCTATCAGTTTTCTGATTGAGCCAGATCCCGCCGCCTGAGCCAATCCTCTCTGTATGTCACCCTCCTGTTGCCACAACTGCAAATAATCATAATGCTTGATTCGTCTCTTTGCTGATTTAATGAGACATATCCTTCTCCTTAAATTCGTTAACACTTCTGAGCTGAAGCTACCTACTCTTGGGAATTTCTCCCCGTCATGTACTGTCATTCTCTCCCATTCATCACATAAAGCTTCTGTGTGACTTCCGTATTTCTCACACATTACATACCTTGCCGACCCAATTGGTCGGTTCACTGAATCAACCCGAACCGAGGTTGATCGCCCCCTACCTGAACAAGTGGCCCCCATAGTTCGAAGGTGTTGCTTTATTCAACCAACCCTTACGCAAACCAAATGTCCAAAATAGGCTGACGGTGGCGGTTTACCGAGTACCCCACTCACTCGCCCACGCCGACCAATACGACCTGATCACACCGATATGGTGCTGGCGTACTCGACCTAGGGCCCCTGCGACCTGAACCTCTATTTACTGGAACCTGTGAGGGTGATCCGAAGAACACTTACTCTTTCCAGTAACTATTGGTTGCTGGATAGTTCCTGAGTGAGCAGCGAACTTCCCTTAAAATAAAAAAAATTACACAAATCACGTTAGAATGTACAAATAGCGTTTATGACCTTCGTACACAAATAGTACCGGTCAGGTTTACTAATGTACACAATTACGTGCGGTACAGTCGTTCAGCACATAAGCAACTAATCTTATGTACGGGGCGACCAGTGGAATCGAAAATTGCGGCTGCGAATTCCTTCAGCAAGAGCTTGTATGGCCTATATGGGTGTTGCACCAACCCTTTCTTGGTGTTGTGCCTGTGGACTGTATAGCGGACTTCCTTGTCTGCTGTACCTGAACCTGCTGGTCTGCTATGACCTCCTGGTCTGTTACAGTATGACCTCCTGGTCTGCTACACTCTAATGCTCAAATTGTATGTTTTAACCAGGGATGCCTCCCTAGCCACCATGTACGTCACTTACACGCATGTACCTCACGAGAACTCGACTTTTCTTGTGGTTCAACCTGTAAAATTGTATACAACACACTCACTCACCACATGTACACTTTTGTTTCTATTTCTATTTCTGCGCAGAAATTTCTCTTTAGACCAGATGTGTTACAAATTAGGAGAAGGATCTATTAATTTAAATTTCGAATTTTAAAAAAAATAGATTTGCGCGATTTATCGCCTGGCGTTATTTACCGCGTGGCGCTACTTATCGCGTTGAGAGGAGAGAAAAAAAACTTGTGATTTGAGTTACGTGGGCGTACCCGTACGCTCCGTTGCGTAATATACGCTGCGTGCGTCGGCCCTTGGATTGCGTACGCAAGTCTCAGTCTTTTGTTAGAGACACGTGTACGCAAAGCAAAGATCCACCGTAACACAATTTATACGTTTATCAATGTAGATGATCCTTGATCATCTACCGCACACCACACTGACTTCGCCTTATCTCCCAGGCAAAACTGTGTGTTTGTCTATACTTTAACTATGTTACCTTTACTCTTAAACTATAAAATAGTGACAAATCTTTCTTAGCACGTTTATCAGCTATAAAACTGGCAAACAGAAGAGTGATATACGAAAATACACAAATGAAAAAGAAATGCAGATATATATGTGCGTGCGTGTGTACGCAAGACAGAAAAAAAATAAACAGTTTTAAAAAAAACACTATTGTTTTGTTCTTACCTCCGGTTCCCGGATTCCTTCAGCACCCTTTACTAAGAGAAGCAGACGCTTATCCAAACAGCACTACGAGGAATATGATCTCCCGCCCTTTGCTGCTGGATAATGTCTGCTGAAATTACCTAGTGTAGATATGTGAAGGACAGGACGAGCCCCCAATTGATAAAGCTAAATATTTATCGTATATAATACCCTTTATGAGGTCTAAGAACACTGTACGCTAACTACGTATGAAGTACCGCAAGGGTACGCACGTTGCGTAACGATCGCTTAGCCGTGGTCGAGACGCTCAAGCGTTACGTTCGCTCACGGCCAAGAGATCACTGGCAGGCACGCTATTGGCTGCCGACTACCGTAATGATTCGCTATAGCGATGCGACCGCTCGAGACCACGAAGAGATCACCAGCGGCGCATACGCTCACAATGTAAAACCTTTATATCTAAACCATAAACAGTGTATTATGCAGTAAACCCTTTGTGTAGTGATATGGTGTAAATGCAACACAGTATAACTTTACTAGCTTAAAAGCAGTTTGAGCGTCACCGACGCTCTGAGAATACTTAACTCTATAAGAAATACACAGATACCTGGGCTTAGGGTCCAACGCCTAATATATATATATATTTTGAATGATATACTTGCAAAAGAATTAATACAAATACAAATCATACACTACAATATAACATAGACTAACTAACCAGGTAACTACACAGTAAATACAATACAATTAAGTTTAAGAGAAAAATGAGAGAAAGAGAAGAGAGAGAGAGATATGGCCCATAATAACAAGAGAGAAACAGTATGATTACGGAGAAAAACTTACGCACAAAGGAAACGATCGCATGCGCCTCTGGACATCCAGCTCCCGATTTTCAGCAATGATAACCGTTGAAGAGTAAGAGCTGGATGTGATCGGCCTTTCTATTTATGCCCCACACACAATGCCATTCAATGGTCCCTACAATCTCATTGTTCATTGGACACAGGAATTCGGCTTTGCATCATAACAAAAGGTCATAGGTTGATTCATACAGGTGGGCTGTGACTATTTCCAACAGCTCAGGTGGGAGGGAAACTGGGTTTCCCGCCGCATGGGTAATAAAGTGCAAATAAAGTAAATGTTCATAAACTTCTTATGTCCATAACTATTCGCACGAGCGATTGATCTGCTTCAAACCAACACCGGAATATTTCTAATTAAATATTCTTCCGATGGATACTAAACACCACTGTATTACTCCTGTCTGACCCTTCGTATCAAATTAAGAGGGATTTCTCTGTTCATGAACATTCTATATTAACCAAACTTTCAGAATCTATCAAAGGGACCATAATCTACAAAATACATTATATAGTGAAAATATGTAACGATTGAGTCGCACGCTACGATCACATAAACTCTACCGGAAATACGCATACCGTGCGCCTGCGGGTGCCCGCGACTGTGAGTATGCGCACGTACGGGAGAGCGTACGCATGCGCAGCACGGACCTGTGTGAGGTGCAAATATGGTAGTGTGCATAGAGATATTTTTCTGACTTTGACAGATGCCACAAGTTTGGCATCATATTTTTTGGGCAGTTTGGCACACCTATCTTTGGGCAGTTTCACCTATTCCTCTTTGCAGCACCTCTGAAGCTCCATCAGGTTGGATGGGAAGCATCGGTGCACAGCCATTTTCAGATCTCTCCAGAGATGTTCAATCGGATTCAAGTCTGGGCTCTGGCTGGGCCACTCAAGGACATTCACAGAGTTGTCCTGAAGCCACTCCTTTACTATATTGGCTGTGTGCTTAGGGTCATTGTTCTGCTGAAAGATGAACTGTCGCCCCAGTCTGAGGTCAAGAGCGCGCTGGAGCAGGTTTTCATCCAGGATGTCTCTGTACATTGCTGCATTCATCTTTCTCTCTTTCCTGACTAGTCTCCCAGTTCCTGCCACTGAAAAACATCCCCACAGCATGATGCTGCCACCAGCATGCTTCACTGTAGGGATGGTATTGGCCTGGTGATGAGCGGTGCCTGGTTTCCTCCAAACATGACGCCTGGCATTCACGCCAAAGAGTTCAATCTTTGTCTCATCAGGCCAGAGAATTTTGTTTCTCATGGTCTGAGAGTCCTTCAGGTGCAGTTTGGCAAACTCCAGGCGGGCTTCCATGTGCTTTTTACTAAGGAGTGGCTTCCGTCTGGCCACTCTACCATACGGGCCTGATTGGTGGATTGCTGCAGAGATGGTTGTCCTTCTAGAAGGTTCTCTCCCCACAAAGAAATGCTGTAGCTCTGGCAGAGTGACCATCGGGCTCTTGGTCACCTCCCTGACTAGGGGCCTTCTCCCCCCCATCGCTCGGTTTAGATGGCTGGACATCTCTAGGAAGAGTCCTGGTGGTTCTTCCATTTACGGATGATGGAGGTCACTGTGCTCATTGGGACCTTCAAAGAAGCAGATATTTTTCTGTACCCTTCCCCAGATTTGTGCCTTGAGAAAATCCTGTCTTGGAGGTCTACAGACAATTCCTTTGACTTCTTGCTTAGTTTGTGTTCAGACATGCACTGTCAAGTGTGGGACCTTATATAATCAGGTGTGTACCTTTCCAAATCATGTCCAATCAACTGAATTTACCACAGGTGGACTCCAATTAAGCTGTAGGAACATCTCAAGGATGATCAGTGGAAACAGGATGCGCCTGAGCTCTATTTTGAGCTTCATGGCAAATGCTGTGAATACTTATGTACATGTGATTTCTTATTTTTTTATTTTTATTAAATTTGCTAAAATCTCCAACTTTTTTGTTGTTACTATGGGGTATTGGGGCAGATGTATTAAGTGTCCCATAACGATCGTTATTTGTGGTCTGGCACTTCACGGAATTATCGCGGTGATATGCTGTTACTTATCACCAGTATGTACGAACCACTCTCCTGCCGTTCTAGCGATGTGCTAAAACACACCTCAGTGATGCAGCCCTCCTATCTTGTTCGGTGTTTGTTGCAGCACTGTGCCTGCGCTGTAATCTTCCTACCCAGCAGCTCCCGCGCATGGGTGCCTGCGCATGCGCACTTGACGTGGAAGGACGCTGTGTGGTGCCGGGCAGTGTGGAGGCGCGGGCTTTAGAGGCCTCAGGGGACACTGTTATAGAGCAATATAGCTATATTATTGAAGAAAAAAAAAGAAAGGGAGACAAAATGGGCCGCAGCGCCAGGCTGAAGCTAGCGATAGCAGGACAGGAGGATAACGAGTCGAAATCCACAGACGGCCCCTTCATACATCAGATGGCACATCGAAATTTCTATCAGGATACAATTTATTTAGGAAGGATAGAATGGGAAGAATAGGAGGAGGGGTAGCAATGTATGTGAAAAAAAAGCATAAATGCTACTTTAATACAAAATGTTGATGACAAAACTGAGGCCCTTTGGGTCACCACGGAAACTGGGGAGAAGGACATTATTCGCATCGGGGTGATCTATAGACCACCACGCCAGGGGCAGGATTTGGACAGGAACCTATTGTTGGACATCTCTAAAATGGCTTTAAAGAGAGAAGTTATAATCATGGGAGACTTTAATTTACCTGATGTAAATTGGGAGGGTTCCTTTGCAAGTTCAGCTACAAGTGGCAAATTTCTAAGTTCCTTACAGGGAGCATCTCTCAAGCAATTGGTGAGGGAGCCCACTCGCAAAGACTCAATATTAGATTTGATTCTTACAAATGGTGACAGGATATCAGACATATACTTGGGTGAGCACCTGGGATCCAGTGATCATCAAGCAGTATGGTTTAGTATAAAGACAGGATCCAACTCCTGTCACACAAAAACAAAGGTGTTGGATTTTAGAAATGCTGACTTTGCAAAAATGGGGAGATGTTTAAGTGATTCAGGAGAGATGGGAAAAACTGAAAAGTGCAACACTAAGGACAACAGACCTTTGTATCAAAAGGGTTAGGAAAAGCACCAGGAAAAGGAAGCCACAAAAAGGAAAAGGAAGTTCACAAAAGAAGTATCAACTAGTGTGAAAGCAAAAAAGATGGATTTTAGGAAATACAAACAGACTCAAAATAATAATGACAAAGAGGTGTATCTTGACAGACGGAAGGATGCTAAGAAAATGATCAGACGTGCAAAGGCAGAAGCTGAGGAGACAGTGGCCCAGTCGGTAGATAAAGGGGGCAAAACTTTTTTTAAGTATATAAATGAAAGGAGAAAATAAAATGGAGGAATAATAATAAGACTTAAGACAGAGAGTGAGAATTTGGTGGAGGGAGACAAGGCAATAGCAGATCACCTAAACAATTATTTTTGCTCAGTATTTAGTAGAGATGAGCGCCGGAAATTTTTCGGGTTTTGTGTTTTGGTTTTGGGTTCGGTTCCGCGGCCGTGTTTTGGGTTCGACCGCGTTTTGGCAAAACCTCACCGAATTTTTTTTGTCGGATTCGGGTGTGTTTTGGATTCGGGTGTTTTTTTAAAAAAACCCTAAAAAACAGCTTAAATCATAGAATTTGGGGGTAATTTTGATCCCAAAGTATTATTAACCTCAAAAAACATAATTTACACTCATTTTCAGCCTATTCTGAACACATCACACCTCACAATATTATTTTTAGTCCTAAAATTTGCACCGAGGTCGCTGTGTGAGTAAGATAAGCGACCCTAGTGGCCGACACAAACACCGGGCCCATCTAGGAGTGGCACTGCAGTGTCACGCAGGATGGCCCTTCCAAAAAACCCTCCCCAAACAGCACATGACGCAAAGAAAAAAAGAGGCGCAATGAGGTAGCTGACTGTGTGAGTAAGATTAGCGACCCTAGTGGCCGACACAAACACCGGGCACATCTAGGAGTGGCACTGCAGTGTCACGCAGGATGTCCCTTCCAAAAAACCCTCCCCAAACAGCACATGACGCAAAGAAAAAAAGAGGCGCAATGAGGTAGCTGTGTGAGTAAGATTAGCGACCCTAGTGGCCGACACAAACACCGGGCCCATCTAGGAGTGGCACTGCAGTGTCACGCAGGATGTCCCTTCCAAAAAACCCTCCCCAATCAGCACATGATGCAAAGAAAAAGAAAAGAAAAAAGAGGTGCAAGATGGAATTATCCTTGGGCCCTCCCACCCACCCTTATGTTGTATAAACAAAACAGGACATGCACACTTTAACCAACCCATCATTTCAGTGACAGGGTCTGCCACACGACTGTGACTGATATGACGGGTTGGTTTGGACCCCCCCCAAAAAAGAAGCAATTAATCTCTCCTTGCACAAACTGGCTCTACAGAGGCAAGATGTCCACCTCATCTTCACCCTCCGATATATCACCGTGTACATCCCCCTCCTCACAGATTATCAATTCGTCCCCACTGGAATCCACCATCTCAGCTCCCTGTGTACTTTGTGGAGGCAATTGCTGCTGGTCAATGTCTCCGCGGAGGAATTGATTATAATTCATTTTAATGAACATCATCTTCTCCACATTTTCTGGATGTAACCTCGTACGCCGATTGCTGACAAGGTGAGCGGCGGCACTAAACACTCTTTCGGAGTACACACTTGTGGGAGGGCAACTTAGGTAGAATAAAGCCAGTTTGTGCAAGGGCCTCCAAATTGCCTCTTTTTCCTGCCAGTATAAGTACGGACTGTGTGACGTGCCTACTTGGATGCGGTCACTCATATAATCCTCCACCATTCTATCAATGTTGAGAGAATCATATGCAGTGACAGTAGACGACATGTCCGTAATCGTTGTCAGGTCCTTCAGTCCGGACCAGATGTCAGCATCAGCAGTCGCTCCAGACTGCCCTGCATCACCGCCAGCGGGTGGGCTCGGAATTCTGAGCCTTTTCCTCGCACCCCCAGTTGCGGGAGAATGTGAAGGAGGAGATGTTGACAGGTCGCGTTCCGCTTGACTTGACAATTTTGTCACCAGCAGGTCTTTCAACCCCAGCAGACCTGTGTCTGCCGGAAAGAGAGATCCAAGGTAGGCTTTAAATCTAGGATCGAGCACGGTGGCCAAAATGTAGTGCTCTGATTTCAACAGATTGACCACCCGTGAATCCTTGTTAAGCGAATTAAGGGCTGCATCCACAAGTCCCACATGCCTAGCGGAATCGCTCCGTGTTAGCTCCTTCTTCAATGCCTCCAGCTTCTTCTGCAAAAGCCTGATGAGGGGAATGACCTGACTCAGGCTGGCAGTGTCTGAACTGACTTCACGTGTGGCAAGTTCAAAGGGCATCAGAACCTTGCACAACGTTGAAATCATTCTCCACTGCACTTGAGACAGGTGCATTCCATCTCCTATATCGTGCTCAATTGTATAGGCTTGAATGGCCTTTTGCTGCTCCTCCAACCTCTGAAGCATATAGAGGGTTGAATTCCACCTCGTTACCACTTCTTGCTTCAGATGATGGCAGGGCAGGTTCAGTAGTTTTTGGTGGTGCTCCAGTCTTCTGTACGTGGTGCCTGTACGCCGAAAGTGTCCCGCAATTTTTCTGGCCACCGACAGCATCTCTTGCACGCCCCTGTCGTTTTTTTAAAAATTCTGCACCACCAAATTCAAGGTATGTGCAAAACATGGGACGTGCTGGAATTTGCCCATATTTAATGCACACACAATATTGCTGGCGTTGTCCGATGCCACAAATCCACAGGAGAGTCCAATTGGGGTAAGCCATTCCGCGATGATCTTCCTCAGTTGCCGTAAGAGGTTTTCAGCTGTGTGCGTATTCTGGAAAGCGGTGATACAAAGCGTAGCCTGCCTAGGAAAGAGTTGGCGTTTGCGAGATGCTGCTACTGGTGCCGCCGCTGCTGTTCTTGCGGCGGGAGTCCATACATCTACCCAGTGGGCTGTCACAGTCATATAGTCCTGACCCTGCCCTGCTCCACTTGTCCACATGTCCGTGGTTAAGTGGACATTGGGTACAACTGCATTTTTTAGGAGACTGGTGAGTCTTTTTCTGACGTCCGTGTACATTCTCGGTATCGCCTGCCTAGAGAAGTGGAACCTAGATGGTATTTGGTAACGGGGGCACACTGCCTCAATAAATTGTCTAGTTCCCTGTGAACTAACGGCGGATACCGGACGCACGTCTAACACCAACATAGTTGTCAAGGACTCAGTTATCCGCTTTGCAGTAGGATGACTGCTGTGATATTTCATCTTCCTCGCAAAGGACTGTTGAACAGTCAATTGCTTACTGGAAGTAGTACAAGTGGGCTTACGACTTCCCCTCTGGGATGACCATCGACTCCCAGCGGCAACAACAGCAGCGCCAGCAGCAGTAGGCGTTACACGCAAGGATGCATCGGAGGAATCCCAGGCAGGAGAGGACTCGTCAGACTTGCCAGTGACATGGCCTGCAGGACTATTGGCATTCCTGGGGAAGGAGGAAATTGACACTGAGGGAGTTGGTGGGGTGGTTTGCGTGAGCTTGGTTACAAGAGGAAGGGATTTACTGGTCAGTGGACTGCTTCCGCTGTCACCCAAAGTTTTTGAACTTGTCACTGACTTATTATGAATGCGCTGCAGGTGACGTATAAGGGAGGATGTTCCGAGGTGGTTAACGTCCTTACCCCTACTTATTACAGCTTGACAAAGGGAACACACGGCTTGACACCTGTTGTCCGCATTTCTGGTGAAATACCTCCACACCGAAGAGCTGATTTTTTTGGTATTTTCACCTGGCATGTCAACGGCCATATTCCTCCCACGGACAACAGGTGTCTCCCCGGGTGCCTGACTTAAACAAACCACCTCACCATCAGAATCCTCCTGGTCAATTTCCTCCCCAGCGCCAGCAACACCCATATCCTCCTCATCCTGGTGTACTTCAACACTGACATCTTCAATCTGACTATCAGGAACTGGACTGCGGGTGCTCCTTCCAGCACTTGCAGGGGGCATGCAAATAGTGGAAGGCGCATGCTCTTCACGTCCAGTGTTGGGAAGGTCAGGCATCGCAAACGACACAATTGGACTCTCCTTGTGGATTTGGGATTTCAAAGAACGCACAGTTCTTTGCGGTGCTTTTGCCAGCTTGAGTCTTTTCAGTTTTCTAGCGAGAGGCTGAGTGCTTCCATCCTCATGTGAAGCTGAACCACTAGCCATGAACATAGGCCAGGGCCTCAGCCGTTCCTTGCCACTCCGTGTGGTAAATGGCATATTGGCAAGTTTACGCTTCTCCTCCGACAATTTTATTTTAGGTTTTGGAGTCCTTTTTTTTCTGATATTTGGTGTTTTGGATTTGACATGCTCTGTACTATGACATTGGGCATTGGCCTTGGCAGACGACGTTGCTGGCATTTCATCGTCTCGGCCATGACTAGTGGCAGCAGCTTCAGCACGAGGTGGAAGTGGATCTTGATCTTTCCCTAATTTTGGAACCTCAACTTTTTTGTTCTCCATATTTTATAGGCAGAACTAAAAGGCACCTCAGGTAAACAATGGAGATGGATGGATTGGATACTAGTATACAATTATGGACGGACTGCCACGGTTAGGTGGTATAAAAAAACCACGGTTAGGTGGTATATATTATAATAATAATACAATTATGGATGGACGGACTGCCTGCCGACTGCCGACACAGAGGTAGCCACAGCCGTGAACTACCGCACTGTACACTGGTTGATAAAGAGATAGTAGTATACTCGTAACAACTAGTATGACACTATGACGACGGTATAAAGAATGAAAAAAAAACCACGGTTAGGTGGTATATATTATAATAATAATACAATTATGGATGGACGGACTGCCTGCCGACTGCCGACACAGAGGTAGCCACAGCCGTGAACTACCGCACTGTACACTGGTTGATAAAGAGATAGTAGTATACTCGTAACAACTAGTATGACACTATGACGACGGTATAAAGAATGCAAAAAAAACCACAGTTAGGTGGTATATATTATAATAATAATACAATTATGGATGGACGGACTGCCTGCCGACTGCCGACACAGAGGTAGCCACAGCCGTGAACTACCGCACTGTACACTGGTTGATAAAGAGATAGTAGTATACTCGTAACAACTAGTATGACACTATGACGGTATAAAGAATGAAAAAAAAACCACGGTTAGGTGGTATATATTATAATAATAATACAATTATGGATGGACGGACTGCCTGCCGACTGCCGACACAGAGGTAGCCACAGCCGTGAACTACCGCACTGTACACTGGTTGATAAAGAGATAGTAGTATACTCGTAACAATTAGGATGACACTATGACGGTATAAAGAATGAAAAAAAAACCACGGTTAGGTGGTAGGTATATAATAATAAATAATACAATTCTGGTCGGACGGACTGCCTGCCGTGTGCCGACACAGAGGTAGCCACAGCCGTGAACTACCGCACTGTACACTGGTTGATAAAGAGATAGTAGTATACTCGTAACAATTAGGATGACACTATGACGGTATAAAGAATGAAAAAAAAACCACGGTTAGGTGGTAGGTATATAATAATAAATAATACAATTCTGGTCGGACGGACTGCCTGCCGTGTGCCGACACAGAGGTAGCCACAGCCGTGAACTACCGCACTGTACACTGGTTGATAAAGAGATAGTAGTATACTCGTAACAATTAGGATGACACTATGACGGTATAAAGAATGAAAAAAAAACCACGGTTAGGTGGTAGGTATATAATAATAAATAATACAATTCTGGTCGGACGGACTGCCTGCCGTGTGCCGACACAGAGGTAGCCACAGCCGTGAACTACCGCACTGTACACTGGTTGATAAAGAGATAGTAGTATACTCGTAACAATTAGGATGACACTATGACGGTATAAAGAATGAAAAAAAAACCACGGTTAGGTGGTAGGTATATAATAATAAATAATACAATTCTGGTCGGACGGACTGCCTGCCGTGTGCCGACACAGAGGTAGCCACAGCCGTGAACTACCGCACTGTACTGTGTCTGCTGCTAATATAGACTGGTTGATATTTAAAGAGATATTAGTAGTATACAACAATACTATACTGGTGGTCAGGCACTGGTCACCACTCCTGCAGCAAAAGTGTGCACTGTTAATTAATATAATTGTACTCCTGGCTCCTGCTAACAACCTGCAGTGCTCCCCAGTCTCCCCCACAATTAATTATAAGCTTTTAATTTATACATTGATGACTGTGCAGCACACTGGGCTGAGCTGAGTGCACACAGACTGAGTCACACTGTGTGACTGACTGTGCTGTGTATCGTTTTTTTTTTCAGGCAGAGAACGGATATAGCAGAGAGAAGTGAACGGATATATTATATTAAATAAAAGTTAACTAGCAACTGCACTGGTCACTGACTGTGGTAAACTAACTCTGTCTGCGACTCTGCACAATCTCTCTCTATCTAATCTATCTATCTCTATTCTAATGGAGAGGACGCCAGACACGTCCTCTCCCTATCAATCTCAATGCACGAGTGAAAATGGCGGCGACGCGCGGCTCCTTATATAGAATCCGAGTCTCGCGATAGAATCCGAGCCTCGCGAGAATCCGACAGCGTCATGATGACGTTCGGGCGCGCTCGGGTTAACCGAGCAAGGCGGGAAGATCCGAGTCGCTCGGACCCGTGGAAAAAAAAGTGAAGTTCGTGCGGGTTCGGATTCAAAGAAACCGAACCCGCTCATCTCTAGTATTTAGGCACCCTTAGTCCGAGGGGACTCAACGGTGACTTTGAACTGAAATGTTTTCTCACCTAGTTTATTCACCCACTTTAATATTTGTTTCCTATCTAGTCTTGTACTGTATATTTGCATAAGACCGGTAATTGTTGCCTTTTTCTTTTTTCTTTTTATGTATCATATATTTGGGTTGATATAAGTCCGGGACTTCCTTATTATATTCGATATGGGACTTTAAACAAAAAGGATTAGTCTCATAAGAAGATACTATGACTGCCCAATGCGTTTCCTGGTCAGTGGAACGCATGTGAACAGCAAGGATATCCACGGTGTGAGTGTAAGGAGGCCGAATGTCCGCCTTCCGGGCATTTGGAACGCATGTGACCCGCACCGACGACTTTCCGGTAATGAATGCGCATGCGCGCTGCCCGGAGCGCGCTCAGTGGATCATCAGTGGATACAGCTGGGACCATTATTGAATGGGGTTTAAAAAGCACTTTCTTGGAGCCAGTAAACCACGCTTCTGATGAAGGACATATGGTCCGATACGCATTAAGCGTGGCTCTTGCTTTTAACTTGTGACTGACCCGGGGACATATTGGACACAATCATCTTTTGCCACCCTGCATGCTACTGGACACTTGGAGAGATTGTGCACATCTTCCATCGCTATCTGCTGGGGCTGCAGGGAATCTCTGGGTGATATACCATCTGTGTTGTCCTATGGAGTCTATTATGACATGCTTTTGTTCTTTTAACTTCCTGTAAGTTTTATCTGTGCATTAAAACCAGTGCGTATTTTTAAAAAAAGTACTACACCATGGTCCGTGTTTAATGGTGTCTCATACTCCCAATCCCAATTCAACTGGGGAAAGAGGCACTTATCTTTTCAGGTTTCCTGGGATATTGTCTATTCTATCCGAATATTAGACCGATTCAAGGAACTCCAAGAGGAAAATCTTTACACTATCTTATGAAGATCTACATCCTATTAAGGGTGAATGAAATTTATTAGTTTCTATACACCTATATTTGCATGGTATTTGGTGAGCGCTATCTTTCAGCTGTTAAAACTCTCCTTACTATTGTTGCATTGTTTGAAGTGTGGGGTTCACTTCTATTTACACTTGATACAGCTGCACTCCAAGTTTTATTGCGCATACTATTGTTAACATCTGTCACCACATTCCTATTTTTTATCCCAGTTTTCAGTGGTTGCTGCAATCATGTTTAAGTTTAGGGAAACCAGAAAGGATCTATTAAAAACTATGTTTTTAGAAATTGGGGAAAATGTGGAGGTTAATGATGAGAATCTTAGCTCTGCCTTTAAGAAATTGGAAGGGGTTATGTTGAAGGAAAATATAATATGGTGGGAGGTAGTGATGTTGGAACACTACCAGGAGGCCAACGTTATACCTAAAGGTTTAAAGATATTAAAACCTCCCTCCTTCAACTCACCGGATCCTGATTTCAGGGATGAATGGGATAAAATATTGTATTCCTGTTCATCCTCTCTAATAGATCTTATTATAAAAGAAAGAAAGGTTTCCCTGGTAAAATTGAATGACGAAATTACTGTTCTCCAAACCCTTATACATCCATATAAGGATCTGGAAGAATTTTGTACACTGGAGAAATCCCTATTATTAAAAATGAGTAAAAGTACCAATGAACTGAGAGGAAACAAAAAAAGTTCAAAAGGGATTCTATTGTAGTTACATTCACTAACCCAGATTCTGGGTTGGCTCCAGTTAGGGAAATAGAACAGAGGACACCTGTAAAGAAAGGGATGGGTAGGAATATAAGGAACAAGACCAATGGTTTTAATGGGACTCCGAAAGGGATAGGTTCCTATAAACCCAAGCCCTGGCTAGAAAAATCTCCCCAGTGGAGAAAGAATAGGAATTTTCAAGCTAATCAGGGAAAGAGATTGCCCAGCTATTACCCTAGAGAGAATGATAACACCAATGATGAGAGATATAGAAACCAGTGGAGAGATCGAGAATCCCGTTTTGAACCCAAGTATGATCAAGATGGGAGAAATGTGTATAATTCAAGGTTCAGAAAAATGAATGCCCCAGCCAACCCTGAGGAGGTTAAAACCTTGAATAGATTCATGACACTAAGAGGGAGAGATGAAGATAACTCCTCTTTTTTAGAATTTGGCCAAAGGACCCCTCTAAACAGAAGGTAGTATCTAATGATAATACAGTTACTAAAAAGACTAGGAGGAGTACAAGGGCGGGTAAGAGACCAAAAACGACTAAAAAATTGGGCACTAATACCGCTTCGATTAATAATATAGAGGTGATCAATCAAGGAATAGATACAACCGTCACTAATATTACGGATTCCTCCACGTGTATGACGTTGGAAGGAAAAATCTTTAATCTGTCTGAAAGATCACTTACCACCCATGAAGTGAAAGTACTACAAAAAGGCTTAAACTTCGCTCCTTCAAGTAAGCCCAATTCCTTTGACGTCTTTTTAGACGTTCAAAAATTTATTCGCAAACTCACTATTAAGAAATTCTTCCAAAACAGAGAAAATGCCAGTTTGGATGTGGAGAATGTTGCGGAAGTGTCTCGTTTTAAAGCACCCTCAACGTTCTACCCCATTCAATCTAGAGAGAATGGTCTAGAGGTCTTTAACAAAGTAGTTTGTGGAGAGATTGAGAAAGAGATACAGAAGGATACTAAAAGGAGTAAGCCCAATTTGACAAAAAAGGAATTCGAGGCCATTCGGTCCTTGAAGGATGATAAAGAACTGATTATCAAGCCGGCAGATAAGGGTGGAGGGGTGGTCCTTATGAAGGAGGTACACATGAAGGAGGTTCATAAACAGCTCAATGATGGAGGTACCTATCAGAAACTCAAAGCGGACCCAACGGTGCGTATTGCAAAAGCACTGTTGGATCTCAGCACACAAGCACTGGATAATGAGATTATCACAAAAAGTGAACATGAGTTTCTGAATATTAAGGACCCCACCACCCCTACCATATATGTACTCCCGAAGGTTCATAAGGACCCCCTCCACCCTCCAGGCCGACCAATAGTGTCTGGCTGTATTAGTTTGACCAGCAATCTCTCGGCAATGGTTGATCATTACTTACAGCCCTTGGTGGTATCTACCCGGTCATTTGTGAAAGATACAGGTGATATATTGAGGAGCCTGATGAGTTATAAATGGGAAAGTGGTAATGTTCTGTGTACAGCAGATGTGTGTACACTGTACACAATTATAGACCTGGATCAAGGGCTTATTGCGGTCTCCTATTTTCTGAACAAGAGTAGTTATAGTGAACCCATTAAGACGTTCATTATGGACAGTATTAGGTTTATTCTACTTAATAATTATTTTTTCTTTGACGGAGCATTCTATTTACAATGGATTGGCACCGCCATGGGCACCAGGTTCGCCCCCAGTTATGCCAATCTATTCATGGCATACTGGGAGGACATCCAGATATGGCAGGCAGGTGTCCTGGTGGCGGGCCTGGTGTCCTGGCGGCGTTATATCGATGACGTACTTTTTGTATGGCGTGGTGACGAAGAATCACTGCGATTATTCTGTGAGGGACTCAACCTGAATAATATGGACATTAAATTTACATTTACTCAAAGTCAAAATGAGGTGTCCTTTCTGGACTTGAGTATCTATATCCGTAATGGAGAAGTTCAGTCTAAAACTTATAGGAAGAAGACAGACTCCAACAGTTTCATTGACAGAACAAGTCAACATCATGCTAACTGGCTGGATGAGATACCATTCAGCCAGTTCACAAGGGTCAAAAGAAACTGTTCGGATGTAGTGGTATGTAATCAGCAATTAGATGAACTCACAGACTGTTTACTGCAGAAGGGGTACACATCAAATACGCTTGAATCAGCGAGGAAAAGGGTGGACAAGGTAGATAGGTCCAAGTTACTCGCAATTAAGGAGAAACCCACTAATTCAGATGAAAAATTCAAATGGGCCTTTGTCAGTCAGTACAGCAGGTCTTTTAAAGGTATAGAAAAAGTGTTCATCAATAACTGGAACATTTTAAAACAGGACACGGTGATTGGTGACCTGTTGCCTGATAAACCCACCTTTATTTATAGGAGGTCTCAATCCCTTAAAAATCAACTTGTAAGGAGTAGCCTTGATATGGAACTGAGACAGAGTACAAGAACCAAAGGCTTCCACCGTTGCGGTGATTGCCTAATGTGTAGGACTGTCAAGGTTCCAGTGAGAAAATTCACGGAATTTACTGTGAATGGCTATGTATATACCATTCGGGATTTTATCACGTGCCACACTAAAAATATTGTATATGTGCTCGAATGTGTATGTGGCCTCGCCTACGTTGGCAAGACAGGAAGGAGTGCCAAGGTGAGGTGGGCCGAGCACGTATATAATATTCGGAAGGGCCTTGAATCTCACAGTGTTTCCTCACATTTCAAAAGGGTACATAATTCCAACACATGTGCATTAAGGAATTTTTGGGGCACACAGGTGATTCAGCAAAAGTGGAGAACTAGGGATTTAGATAAGAGACTCTCTCAAGCTGAGATGAAGTCCATACACCGTTTAGGCACCCTTAGTCCGAGGGGACTCAACGGTGACTTTGAACTGAAATGTTTTCTCACCTAGTTTATTCACCCACTTTAATATTTGTTTCCTATCTAGTCTTGTACTGTATATTTGCATAAGACCGGTAATTGTTGCCTTTTTCTTTTTTCTTTTTATGTATCATATATTTGGGTTGATATAAGTCCAGGACTTCCTTATTATATTCGATATGGGACTTTAAACAAAAAGGATTAGTCTCATAAGAAGATACCATGACGGCCCAATGCGTTTCCTGGTCAGTGGAACGCATGTGAACAGCAAGGATATCCACGGAGTGAGTGTAAGGAGGCCGAATGTCCGCCTTCCGGGCATTTGGAACGCATGTGACACGCACCGACGACTTCCGGTTTCCGGTAATGAATGCGCATGCGCGCTGCCCGGAGCGCGCTCAGTGGATCATCAGTGGATACAGCTGGGACCATTATTGAATGGGGTTTAAAAAGCACTTTCTTGGAGCCAGTAAACCACGCTTCTGATGAAGGACATATGGTCCGATACACATTAAGCGTGGCTCTTGCTTTTAACTTGTGACTGACCCGGGGACATATTGGACACAATCATCTTTTGCCACCCTGCATGCTACTGGACACTTGGAGAGATTGTGCACATCTTCCATCGCTATCTGCTGGGGCTGCAGGGAATCTCTGGGTGATATACCATCTGTGTTGTCCTATGGAGTCTATTATGACATGCTTTTGTTCTTTTAACTTCCTGTAAGTTTTATCTGTGCATTAAAACCAGTGCGTGTTTTTAAAAAAAAGTACTACACCATGGTCCGTGTTTAATGGTGTCTCATACTCCCAATCCCAATTGGGGAAAGAGGCACTTATCTTTTCAGGTTTCCTGGGATATTGTCTATTCTATCCGAATATTAGACCGATTCAAAGAACTCCAAGAGGAAAATCTTTACACTATCTTATGAAGATCTACATCCTATTAAGGGTGAATGAAATTCATTAGTTTCTATACACCTATATTTGCATGGTATTTGGTGAGCGCTATCTTTCAGGTGTGAAAACTTTCCTTTCTACAGTATTTACTACAGAAGGAGAAGGGAAGGGGCCACAGTTATGTTGCAAGGACATTCATAAAAATAAGGTAGATGAAAGTACATTTACAGAGGAGAAGGTCCTAACTGAACTTTCAAAACTCAAAGTGGATAAATCAATGGTGGCCAGATGGGATACACCCAAGGATACTAAAAGAGCTAAAAGATGTGCTGGTGGCACCATTAACAGAATTATTTAACCAGTCACTAAATACAGGTGCCATTCCTGAGGACTGGAAAAGAGCAAATGTAGTTCCATTGTACAAAAGTGGAAGCAAGGAAGAAGCAAGTAACTACAGACCAGTAAGCCTTACATCAGTAGTAGGGAAAGTAATGGAAAAACTACTAAAAGAAAGAGTTGTGGAATATCTTAAATCAAACAACTTACAGGTTCCAAAACAGCATGGATTTACTGGTGGGAGATCATGCCAAACAAATCTTATTGACTTTTTTGACTCTGTGATGAAAATAATAGATCAAGGGGGAGCTGTAGATGTAGCATATCTAGACTTTAGTAAGGCATTTGACACTGTCCCACATCGCAGACTGCTAAATAAACTTGAAAGTGTGGGGGTGGATTATAGAATAGTTAAATGGATAAGAGCCTGGTTGCAGGATAGGAAACAGACAGTTGTAGTAAATGGAGTGCAATCTATGGAGGGAAATGTTACCAGTGGAGTACCCCAGGGATCTGTACTCGGACCAGTTCTCTTTAATATCTTTGTTGGTGACATTGCAAATGGTATTGAAGGGAAAGTATGCCTTTTTGCAGATGATACAAAGATATGCAACAGGGTAGACACACCAGGAGGGGTAAAACAAATGATTGATGACCTAGCTAGGCTTGAAAATGGTCAAGAACATGGCAACTACAGTTTAATGCTAAAAAATGCAAAATCATGCACTTGGGTCTCAAAAACCCAAAGGCTAAATATAGTATCAAGGGTACTATAATGGAAACTACTGAGGAGGAAAGGGATTTAGGAGTCACTATTTCAAGTGACTTAAAGGCAGGAAAGCAATGCAACAAAGCAATGAGAAAGGCAAGTCAGATGCTTGGTTGCATAGGGAGAGGAATCAGTAGCAGGAAAAGAGAAGTAATAATGCCACTGTATAGGTCATTGGTGCGGCCTCATCTGGAATACTGTGTCCAGTTCTGGAGACCATATCTCCAGAAGGATATAAATGCATTAGAGAGTGTACAAAGAAGGGCAACTAAAATGGTGCTTGGCCTACATCACAAAACTTACCCGGAAAGGCTAAAAGATCTTAACATGTATAGTATGGAGGAGAGAAGGGAAAGGGGAGACATGATAGAAACTTTCAAATATACCAAAGGTTTTAACAAAGTTCAGGAGAGAAACATTTTTCAAAGGAAGAGAAGTATTAGAACTCGAGGACATACACTGAAACTGAAGGGAGGCAGGTTCAGGGGAAATTTAAGGAAAAATTATTTCACAGAAAGGGTAGTGGATAAGTGGAATAGCCTCCCATCAGAGGTGGTAGAGGCTAAGACTGTGGAGCAGTTTAAACATGCTTGGGATAGGCATGTGAATATCCTTACAAGGAATTAAGGTTCAAAGAGGGTTGCGATTACCTAAAGGATAAAAAAAATGGGCAGACTAGATGGGCCAAGTGGTTCTTATCTGCCATCAAATTCTATGTTTCTATCTTCAGAACGGCAAGGCAGTAATTGACGGGGGCGGACACAGACCAGCACACCAAATGGTAACCCGGTATTAAGACATGTGGGGGGTGCGGAAAGTGTAGCCCATAGTGCACGGTCATACATCTGCCCCATTGTGTGTAGAATTTTGAGGGGAAAAATTAATTTATTCCATTTTGGAATAAGGCTCTACCATAAAAAAATTTGGAAAAAGTAAAGCACAGTGAATACTTTCCGGATGCACTGTATATATATAGATATAGAAATATAAATAAAACATGGAATGATTACGGAGCCAGTTTGTAATAGTATACCATCGAAAATTCAAAACATGCAAGTGTTTATTCTGTCCTGATATAGAAATTTTTTAATAGTTGATAGTAATGTTGATAGCACTGCCTGCCCAACAACGTGTCTGCTCAATCCAGATCCAATAAGTGGGAGTGATCTGCATAAACAGCAAACTGTGACTTGGTGCATGCACAAAGAGCACCTACTGTAATAATGTTTAGTATAAAATATTTAATGTGCATGTTATGAATTCAACAATGGAAAAAGCATTTAAATCTAAAGTGCATAGAGTGCTGAAATCCAATATCCAAATAATAAGAATTTACTCACCGGTAATTCTATTTCTCGTAGTCTGTAGTGGATGCTGGGTACTCCGTAAGGACCATGGGGAATAGACGGGCTCCGCAGGAGACTGGGCACTCTAAAAGAAAGATTAGGTACTATCTGGTGTGCACTGGCTCCTCCCTCTATGCCCCTCCTCCAGACCTCAGTTAGGGAAACTGTGCCCGGAAGAGCTGACACTACAAGGAAAGGATTTTGAATCCAGGGTAAGACTCATACCAGCCACACCAATCACACCGTACAACTTGTGATAACTATACCCAGTTAACAGTATGAATAACAACTGAGCCTCACTGAACAGATGGCTCATAACAATAACCCTTTAGCTAAGCAATAACTATATACAAGTATTGCAGACAATCCGCACTTGGGACGGGCTCCCAGCATCCACTACAGACTACGAGAAATAGAATTACCGGTGAGTAAATTCTTATTTTCTCTGACGTCCTAGTGGATGCTGGGTACTCCGTAAGGACCATGGGGATTATACCAAAGCTCCCAAACGGGCGGGAGAGTGCGGATGACTCTGCAGTACCGAATGAGCAAACTCAAGGTCCTCCTCATCCAGGGTATCAAACTTGTAGAATTTTGCAAACGTGTTTGTGTTAGGCGCCGGGGTCCGCAATGTCCGCGCGGCCCGGTGCCTAGCAACTAGGGACGCCGTGCGCGTTCAGCCGTCGGCTTCCTAGCAATGCTATACGCCGGGCGCGCTGAGCCGCACGGACCCTAGCAACGGGGACGCTACGGGCGGACCGCGTTCCCCGTTGCAGGGTCTAGTTACACACGCACACACACTTGTCTTCTGGCCGTGCAGCAAGGCAGCTGCACGGCATTAATACCAATCAGGCTCTGAACAGCTGATTGGAGGACTCCCTGCTAAATACCTTCTCAGTGCTTCTCACAGACGCCGGTAATAGCTTCCTGCATGCTGCTTTGGTTTGCTGAGAGTCTGTTCCAGTCCTGCTGTATCCGGTCATTCCTGTCCTCAGAAGTCCTGTATCCGGGAGTTGTCATCTCATCCCAGGAAGTCGTTGGGTCCCCAGTAGTCCTGACTGATCACCTTTGAATATCGAGTGGTGTTTCGTGAGTTGCGGCTCTGCCGTGTATTGCGGCTCAGCCGCTTTATCTTTACATATTTTGTCTTTGGAGCATTTGCGGAGGGTTCCGCTTCCACAAGTCCTCTCTGGAACTCGGCGGTGCCGGGTAGGAGAAGTGGACAAGTGGATATTTTGGTTGTCCTTTTCCCTGGCGGTTTTTCCGCACATATTCTAGTTTTTATTAGCTTGTAGCCCCTAGCCTGGTTGTTTAGTCAGAGGGCCCCTTGTTATCACCCTGTCTCGGATTTCCCTTTGTCTCTCATTAAGACCTGGGGGGGCATCGGAGTTGGGCAGACGTAATCCGCCCTTCAAACGCGGCTGCCATGGGCTCAAGCAACCATAGTCTCGCAGGGGATTTCTGACAGCACGGGCGAGACAACGGAGTTAGGGCGCCAGGGGCTATTTTCCATTCCCGCTCCCTTCCCCAGCATTACGTTCCAGTGCTCCGGTCCTCGCAATAAGATCTCCTCAGACCAGAGTGCTCGAATCATAACATTATTACCGGCCATACCAAAAATTAAAATTAAACAGGGCTTTAATTTTTTCCTCTCATTCAGTTTTTGTTAAAGAATTTTGGCCTCATGAATCCGACAGGTTTAGGGCCAAACCCTGGCCAGCTCTTAGTCAATCAGATTCAAGAACTTACTCAGATGGTTCAGGATCTTTCTCTTCGGGTGAGGTCGCAGGAAGATCTTTTGCGAGCCTCCCCAAGGGGAGTCCCTGAACCAAAGATGCATTTGCCTGACCGTGTTTCTGGTGATGGAAAATAATTTTTTAATTTTAAAGAATCCTGTAAACTTTATTTTCGTTTAAGACCTACTTCCTCTGGTACTGAATCTCAGCGGGTTGGGATTATTATTTCTTTACTCCAGGGGGATCCTCAGACCTGGGCATTCGGTTTAAGAGCAGAGGATCCTGCGTTGTTGTCAGTAGACGCTTTCTTTAAATCTTTAGGGCTTTTGTATGATGACCCAGATAGAGAGGCGTCCGCTGAAAGTCAGCTGCGCGCTCTCAAACAAGGTAGAAATCCTGCAGAGGTTTATTGTACTGAGTTTCGCCGTTGGTCGAACGACTGTGGCTGGAATGACCCAGCCCTGCGCAGTCAGTTTCGCCTCGGCTTATCAGAGTCTATTAAAGACAGTCTCCTCCAGTACCCCGCTCCTGAGACTCTCGATAAACTCATGGAGCTTTCTATTAAGATTGATCGTCGTCTCAGAGAGCGGAGAGCTGAAAGAGGAATATCTGAAAGGTCAAGTCCTTGTGTTTATTCCATTCCAGAAGACGTCGAGGAGCCCATGCAGATGGGTCTCTCCCGGCTGTCTCCTGAGGAAAGGACCAGAAGGCAAAATTCCGGTCTTTGTTTGTAATGTGGTGGTAAGGGACATTTTGCTCGTAACTGTCCGAACAAGTCGGGAAACGCTTTGACCAGGTCAATTGTGAGGGGGTTCACCTAGGTCTGCAGCTTATCTCCTCGAATAACTCACTTTTAGTCCCAGTTAAGGTTTCCTTTGACAGCCTCAGTTCTTTGGTGTCGGCTTTTGTTGACAGTGGAGCTGCAGGAAACTTTATGGATTTAACTTGGGCTAAGGCCTTAGGCATTCCACAGTTACCATTGGATAGGTGTGTCACCATGCATGGCTTAGATGGGAGTCCGCTTTCCAATGGGGTTATTACCCACCGTACACCTCCCGTAGTACTTACAGTAGGAGCCTTACATTCCGAAAATATCGAATTCTATTTAACACATTGCCCAGCAGTTCCAGTTGTTCTGGGTCACCCTTGGCTGGCCTTTCATAATCCCACCATTGATTGGCGGTCCGGGGAGATTTCCCAATGGGGTACATTTTGTGCTAAGGAGTGTATTTCGTTTCCAGTCAGAGTCGCAGCTATCATTTCAGAACTCATTCCTGGGGAATACCAGGAGTTTGCCGATGTATTCTCCAAAGGCAATGCGGACATTCTGCCTCCCCATCGGCCTTATGATTGTGCTATTGAGCTAGTTCCTGGTGCCGCATTGCCAAAGGGGAGATTATATGCATTGTCCGGGCCAGAAACTTCGGCTATGAATGACTATGTTCAGGAGAGCTTACAGAAAGGATTTATTAGACCATCAAAATCCCCTTTAAGTGCTGGTTTTTTCTTTGTGGAGAAGAAGGATGGCTCGCTTAGACCATGCATAGATTTTAGAGCCCTTAATAAGATCTCAGTTAAAAACACCTATCCTTTGCCGTTGATTTCTGTACTCTTTGATCAGTTACGTTCTGCTGTGATTTTTTCTAAAATCGACCTGAGAGGAGCTTACAAGTTACAACCTCATCCGAATTAAATCTGGAGATGAGTGGAAGACGGCTTTCAGTACTCAGTCGGGTCACTACAAATACCTGGTGATGCCGTTCGGCCTGTCTAATGCTCCAGCAGTTTTTCAAGACCTCATAAATGATGTGCTCCGTGACTTCCTAGGGAAATTCGTGGTCGTTTATTTAGATGACATCTTGATTTATTCTGAATCGATGGAACAACATATCACCCAGGTGCGTCTGGTTCTTCAAAAGTTACGTGAGAATCATTTATATGCCAAGCTGGAGAAGTGTGAATTTCACGTCACGGAAGTATCTTTTTTAGGGTACATAATTTCCCCTCAGGGATTTTCGATGGAACCTAAGAAGCTCCAGGCCATCCTTAATTGGGCGCAACCCACCAATTTAAAAGCAATTCAGCGCTTTATGGGATCCGCTCCCATTGTAGCTCTGACAAAGAAAGGAGCGGATCCTACCAACTGGTCGCATGAAGCTGAGTTATCCTTCCGGGCCCTGAAACAAGCCTTTGTCTCAGCTCCAGTCCTAAGACATCCTAATCCGGAATTGCCCTTTGTTGTGGAGGTTGATGCCTCAGAAGTTGGAGTGGGGGCCGTCCTTTCTCAAAAGGATCCGGAGTCTCTGGAGTTACATCCTTGTGCCTTTATGTCCAGGAAATTCTCCTCCGCTGAATCCAATTATGACGTTGGTAATCGGGAGTTACTGGCGGTAAAGTGGGCTTTTGAGGAGTGGAGGCATTGGCTGGAAGGAGCAAAGCATACTATTTCGGTATTGACTGACCATAAGAACCTGCAATACATTGAATCAGCTAAACGGCTTAATGCTCGGCAGGCACGTTGGGCATTATTTTTTACTCGTTTCAAATTTATAATCACTTTCAGGCCTGGTTCCAAGAATACTAAAGCTGATGCCCTGTCACGTAGCTTTCTTCCGGTTCACAATAACAATCCTGTTGTTACCCCAATACTTCCATCTTCGGTCATTCGGGCAGGCCTCACACAGGATTTATTTACCCAGTTAAACCAGCTTCAACATCAAGCTCCTAGATTTACTCCTGCTGGTCGTCTTTACGTTCCTGAATTTTTGAGAGCTACTGTTTTAACTGAATTCCATGACAACAAAGTTTCAGGGCATCCGGGAATCACTAAAACATTGGAGTTAGTCTCTCGCTCAGTATGGTGGCCTAGTATTTCTAAAGACGTTAGGGAATTTGTTTATTCTTGTCAGGTTTGTGCACAGCATAAGGTTCCCCGTTCCTTGCCTATAGGGCAACTTATGCCCTTAAGTGTCCCTCTCAGGCCATGGTCTCATATTTCCATGGATTTTGTGGTTGACCTTCCCCTTTCAGCTGGATTCCGAGTCATATGGGTGGTAGTGGACCGTTTTAGTAAAATGGCTCATTTTATTACTCTTCCCCGATTGCCTTCTGCTCAAGGGTTGGCAGTTTTGTTCCTCCGCCATGTGTTCAGGCTTCATGGGTTGCCCACTGATATTGTTTCTGATCGGGGTCCACAATTCGTCGCACAATTCTGGAAATGTTTTTGTGCTTCATTAAAGATGAAACTGTCGTTAACATCCGGTTACCACCCACAATCCAACGGGCAAACCGAACGAGTTAACCAGTCATTGAAACAATATCTGCGCTTGTATTCAGCCAAACTCCAGAATGATTGGTCCGAGTTTCTTCCTTTGGCTGAATTTGCTTACAATAATTCTTGTCATTCCTCCACTAAAGAGTCTCCATTCTTTTCAGGTTTTGGTTTTCACCCCAGAGCTAATTCTTTTTTTCATCATTCTCCAGTCTCCTCGCTGGCATTGACCTCCCATCTCAGAGCAATTTGGAAAAAAGTGCACCTTGCTCTCAGAAAAGCGGCCTTTCGAGAGAAGAAATTTTCTGACAGGCTCCGACGTCCTTGCACTTTTAAGGTGGGAGATAAGGTGTGGTTGTCAACTCGCAACATCAGGCTTCGACAATCCTCGGCTAGACTGGGACCCAAATTTATTGGACCATTTCTTATTATTAAAAGAGTCAACCCGGTTGCCTTTCGGCTACGTTTACCAAGATCTCTCAAGATTGGAAATACGTTTCACTGTTCCCTGTTGAAACAATACGTTTCTTCCAGTAGATTTCCTCGGAGGATCTCTCAGGGTAGATCTCCAGTGGATGTACAGGGACAACAGGAGTTCTTGGTAGAGAAAGTTCTTGATTCCAAATTGTCCCGGGGTCAGCTTTATTTTTTAGTTCACTGGAAAGGCTATGGTCCGGAGAAAAGGTCTTGGGTCCTAGATAAGGATCTTCATGCCCCTAGGCTCAAGAGGGCATTTTTTCGGGAATTTCCTCAGAAACCTGGCTTTAGGGGTTCCTTGACCCCTCCTCAAGGGGGGGGTACTGTTAGGCGCCGGGGTCCGCAATGTCCGTGCGGCCCGGCGCCTAGCAACTAGGGACGCCGTGCGCGTTCAGCCGCCGGCTTCCTAGCGACGCTAGACGCCGGGCGCACTGAGCCGCACGGACCCTAGCAACGGGGACGCCACGGGCGGACCGCGTTCCCCGTTGCAGGGTCTAGTTACACACGCACACACACTTGTCTTCTGGCCGTGCAGCAAGGCAGCTGCACGGCATTAATACCAATCAGGCTCTGAACAGCTGATTGGAGGACTCCCTGCTAAATACCTTCTCAGTGCTTCTCACAGACGCCGGTAATAGCTTCCTGCATGCTGCTTTGGTTTGCTGAGAGTCTGTTCCAGTCCTGCTGTATCCGGTCATTCCTGTCCTCAGAAGTCCTGTATCCGGGAGTTGTCATCTCATCCCAGGAAGTCGTTGGGTCCCCAGTAGTCCTGACTGATCACCTTTGAATATCGAGTGGTGTTTCGTGAGTTGCGGCTCTGCCGTGTGTTGCGGCTCAGCCGCTTTATCTTTACATATTTTGTCTTTGGAGCATTTGCGGAGGGTTCCGCTTCCACAAGTCCTCTCTGGAACTCGGCGGTGCCGGGTAGGAGAAGTGGACAAGTGGATATTTTGGTTGTCCTTTTCCCTGGCGGTTTTTCCGCACATATTCTAGTTTTTATTAGCTTGTAGCCCCTGGCCTGGTTGTTTAGTCAGAGGGCCCCTTGTTATCACCCTGTCTCGGATTTCCCTTTGTCTCTCATTAAGACCTGGGGGGGGCATCAGAGTTGGGCAGATGTAATCCGCCCTTCAAACGCGGCTGCCATGGGATCAAGCAACCATAGTCTCGCAGGGGATTTCTGACAGCACGGGCGAGACAACTGAGTTAGGGCGCAAGGGGCTATTTTCCATTCCTGCTCCCTTCCCCAGCATTACGTTCCAGTGCTCCGGTCCTCGCAATAAGATCTCCTCAGACCAGAGTGCTCGAATCATAACATTTTGATCCTGACCAGGTAGCAGCTCGGCATAGTTGTAAAGCCGAGACCCCTCGGGCAGCCGCCCAAGAAGAGCCCACCTTCCTCGTGGAATGGGCTTTGACTGATTTAGGATGCGGCAGTCCAGCCGCAGAATGTGCAAGTTGAATCGTGCAACAGATCCAGCGAGCAATAGTCTGCTTAGAAGCAGGAGCACCCAGCTTGTTGGGTGCATGCAGGATAAACAGCGAGTCATTTTTTCTGACTCTAGCCGTCCTGGAAACATAGATTTTCGGGGCCCGGACTACGTACAGCAACTTGGAAGCCTGCAAGTCCCGAGTAGCCGCAGGCACCACAATAGGTTGGTTCAAATGAAACGCTGATACCACCTTAGGGAGAAATTGGGGACGAGTCCTCAATTCTGCCCTGTCCATATGGAAGATCAGATAGGGGCTTTTACATGACAAAGCTGCCAATTCTGACACACGCCTAGCCGAAGCCAAGGCCAAAAGCATGACCACTTTCCACGTGAGATATTGCAACTCCACGGTCTGAAGTGGCTCAAACCAATGTGATTTTAGGAAATCCAACACAACGTTGAAATCCCAAGGTGCCACTGGGGGCACAAAAGGGGGCTGAATATGAAGCACTCCCTTAACAAACGTCTGAACTTCAGGCAGTGAAGCCAGTTCTTTTTGAAAGAAAATAGACAGGGCCGAAATCTGGACTTTAATGGATCCCAATTTTAGGCCCATAGTCACTCCTGACTGTAGGAAGTGCAGAAATCGACCCAGCTGAAATTCTTCTGTTGGGGCCTTCATAGCCTCACACCAAGCAACATATTTTCGCCATATGCGGTGATAATGTTTTGCTGTCACATCCTTCCTAGCTTTTATGAGCGTAGGAATGACTTCAACCGGAATGCCCTTTTCCATCAGGATCCGGCGTTCAACCGCCATGCCGTCAAACGCAGCCGCGGTAAGTCTTGGAACAGACAGGCCCCTGCTGCAGCAGGTCCTGTCTGAGAGGCAGAGGCCAAGGGTCCTCTGAGATCATCTCTTGCAGTTCTGGGTACCAAGTCCTTCTTGGCCAATCCCGAACGATGAGTATAGTTTTACTCCTCTCTTTCTTATTATCCTCAGTACCTTTGGTATGAGAGGAAGAGGAGGGAACACATAAACCGACTGGTACACCCACAGTGTCACTAGAGCGTCCACAGCTATCGCCTGAGGGTCCCTTGACCTGGCGCAATATCTTTTTAGCTTTTTGTTGAGGCGGGACGCCATCATGTCCACCTGTGGCCTTTCCCAACGATTTACAATCAGCTGGAAGACTTCTGGATGAAGTCCCCACTCTCCCGGGTGGAGGTCGTGCCTGCTGAGGAAGTCTGCTTCCCAGTTGTCCACACCCGGAATGAACACTGCTGACAGTGCTATCACGTGATTTTCCGCCCATCGGAGAATCCTTGTGGCTTCTGCCATCGCCATCCTGCTTCTTGTACCGCCCTGTCGGTTTACATGGGCGACCGCCGTGATGTTGTCTGACTGAATCAGCACCGGCTGGTTTTGAAGCAGGGGTCTTGCCTGACTTAGGGCATTGTAAATGGCCCTTAGTTCCAGAATATTTATGTGTAGGGAAGCTTCCTGACTCGACCATTGTCCTTGGAAGTTTCTTCCCTGAGTGACTGCCCCCCAACCTCGGAGGCTTGCATCCGTGGTCACCAGGACCCAGTCCTGTATGCCGAATCTGCGGCCCTCGAGTAGATGAGCACTCTGCAGCCACCACAGCAGAGACACCCTGGCCCTCGGGGACAGGGTGATCAGCCGATGCATCTGAAGATGCGATCCGGACCACTTGTCTAACAGATCCCACTGAAAGATCCGTGCATGGAATCTGCCGAATGGAATTGCCTCGTAAGAAGCTACCATCTTTCCCAGGACTCGCGTGCAGTGATGCACCGACACCTGTTTTGGTTTTAGGAGGTTTCTGACCAGAGATGACAACTCCTTGGCCTTCTCCTCCGGGAGAAACACCTTCTTCTGTTCTGTGTCCAGAATCATACCCAGGAACAGCAGACGCGTTGTAGGAACCAGCTACGACTTTGGGATATTCAGAATCCAGCCGTGCTGTTGTAGCACTTCCTGAGAGAGTGCTACTCCGACCAACAACTGCTCCCTGGACCTCGCCTTTAGAAGGAGATCGTCCAAGTACGGGATAATTATAACTCCCTTCTTTCGAAGGAGTATCATCATTTCGGCCATTACTTTGGTAAATACCCTCGGTGCCGTGGACAGACCAAACGGCAACGTCTGGAATTGGTAATGGCAGTCCTGTACCACAAAACGGAGGTACACCTGGTGAGGTGGGTAAATGGGGACATGTAGGTAAGCATCCTTGATGTCCAGTGATACCATGTAATCCCCCTCTTCCAGGCTTGCAATAACCGCCCTGAGCGATTCCATTTTGAACTTGAACTTCCTTATATAAGTGTTCAAGGATTTCAAATTTAGAATGGGTCTCACCGAACCGTCTGGTTTCGGTACCACAAACATTGTGGAATAGTAACCCCGTCCCTGTTGAAGGAGAGGAACTTTTATTATCACCTGCTGGAGGTACAGCTTGTGAATTGCCGCCAGTACTACCTCCCTGTCCTGGGGAGTAGCTGGCAAGGCTGATTTGAGGTAACGGCGAGGGGGAGACGTCTCGAATTTCAGCTTGTATCCCTGAGATACCACTTGTAGAACCCAGAGATCCACCTGTGAGCGAACCCACCGGTCGCTGAAGTTCCGGAGACGGGCCCCCACCGCACCTGGCTCCACCAGTGGAGCCCCAGCGTCATGCGGTGGACTTAGTGGAAGCAGGGGAGGATTTTTGTTCTTGGGAACTGGCTGTATGGTGCAGCTTTTTCCCTCTACCCCTGCCTCTAGGCAGAAAGAACGCGCCTTTAACCCGCCTCCTTTTTGGGGCCGAAAGGACTGTACCTGATAATACGGTGCTTTCTTAGGCTGTGAGGGAACCTGAGGTAAAAATGTCGACTTCCCAGCTGTTGCTGTGGAAATGAGGTCCGAGAGACCATCCCCAAACAATTCCTCACCCTTGTAAGGCAAAACCTCCATGTGCCTTTTAGAATCCGCATCACCTGTCCACTGCCGAGTCCATAATACTCTCCTGGCAGAAATGGACATTGCATTAATTCTAGATGCCAGCCGGCAAATATCCCTCTGTGCATCTCTCATATATAAGACGACGTCTTTAATATGCTCTATGGTTAGCAAAATCGTATCCCTGTCGAGGGTATCAATATTTTCTGACAGGGTATCGGACCAAGCTGCTGCAGCACTACACATCCAAGCTGAAGCAATTGCAGGCCTCAGTATAGTACCTGAGTGTGTATATACAGACTTCAGGATAGCCTCCTGCTTTCTATCCGCAGGCTCCTTTAAGGCGGCCGTATCCTGAGACGGCAGTGCCACCTTTTTTGACAAGCGTGTGAGCGCCTTATCCACCCTCGGGGATGTCTCCCAACGTAACCTGTCCTCTGGCGGGAAAGGGTACGCCATCAGTAACTTTTTAGAAATCACTAGTTTCTTATCGGGGGAAGCCCACGCTTCTTCACACACTTCATTCAACTCATCTGATGGGGAAAAAACCACTGGTTGCTTTTTCTCCCCAAACATAATACCCTTTTTAGTGGTACCTGGGTTAATGTCAGAAATGTGCAACACATTTTTCATTGCCGTAATCATGCAACGGATGGCCCTAGTGGAATGTACATTAGTCTCGTCCTCGTCGACACTGGAGTCAGACTCTGTGTCGACATCTGTGTCTGCCATCTTAGGTAGCGGGCGTTTTTGAGCCCCTGATGGCCTTTGAGACGCCTGGGCAGGCACTGGCTGAGAAGCCGGCTGTCCCACAGCTGTTATGTCATCGAACCTTTTATGCAAGGAGTTGACACTGTCGTGTAAAACCTTCCACATATCCATCCACTCTGGTGTCGACCCCGCAGGGGGTGACATCACATTTATCGGCACCTGCTCCGCCTCCACATAAGCCTCCTCATCAAACATGTCGACACAGCCGTACCGACACACCGCACACACACAGGGAATGCTCTGACTGAGGACAGGACCCCACAAAGTCCTTTGGGGAGACAGAGAGAGAGTATGCCAGCACACACCACAGCGCTATATAATCAGGGATTTACACTAACACAAAGTGATTTTTCCCTATAGCTGCTATTCATATACAGTTTGCGCCTAAATTTAGTGCCCCCCCTCTCTTTTTTTACCCTTTGAGCCTGGAAACTGCAGGGGAGAGCCTGGGGAGCTGTCTTCCAGCGGAGCTGTGAAGAGGAAATGGCGCCAGTGTGCTGAGGGAGATAGCCCCGCCCCCTTCTCGGCGGACTTCTCCCGCTCTTATATTTATATTATGGCGGGGGATTTTTGCACATATATAGTTTTTTAGACTATATTATGTGCTGTTTGCCAAAGTAAGGTACTCTAATTGCAGCCCAGGGCGCCCCCCCCCCCCCCCAGCGCCCTGCACCCATCAGTGACCGGAGTATGTGGTGTGCATAGGGAGCAATGGCGCACAGCTGCAGTGCTGTGCGCTACCTTAACGAAGACCGGAGTCTTCAGCCGCCGATTTCCAGGATGTTCTTCTTGCTTCTGGCGCTGCAAGGGGGACGGCGGCGCGGCTCCGGGACCGGACGACCGAGGCTGGGCCTGTGTTCGATCCCTCTGGAGCTAATGGTGTCCAGTAGCCTAGAAGCCCAAGCTAGCTGCAAGCAGGTAGGTTCGCTTCTCTCCCCTAAGTCCCTCGTAGCAGTGAGTCTGTTGCCAGCAGATCTCACTGAAAATAAAAAACCTAACAAATACTTTCTTTTCTAGAAGCTCAGGAGAGCCCCTAGTGTGCAACCAGCTCGAGCCGGGCACAGATTCTAACTGAGGTCTGGAGGAGGGGCATAGAGGGAGCAGCCAGTGCACACCAGATAGTACCTAATCTTTCTTTTAGAGTGCCCAGTCTCCTGCGGAGCCCGTCTATTCCCCATGGTCCTTACGGAGTACCCAGCATCCACTAGGACGTCAGAGAAATATATAATCAACAAGTATTTATTACACAGATAAACACATAAATGAGGAGGAAGAATGATGCCATGAGATGCCCAGTCCCTGCAGGAGGCTGTGGGCATCAATGGTGGTCCTCACCTGTTGGTCGCACTGTGGACAGGACTTGGTGACCATTTTTGCTTTCTTGGCTCTGGAGGTTGTGGCCAGGGACATGCTCACCCCAGATCACCTCTGCTCTCTCCGCCTGTCAGCTCACATCAAGACGCAGGCCAGGCAGATGCTCATCCCGAGGACGTGTGGTGAGGTAAATGGCTCAGGAGGCATTGGCTTGTACAAGAGCCAGATTTACATACAATATATGAGCCATGTGATCATATTACACAGGTGCAGCAGAATATACTGCTGGAAATTCGGTGAGGTTTGATCAGAGATGTGCAGAAAAGGTAACAGGGGAGGCGCTGCATCACCTTCCACAGACTTTTCACTACAGAGTTTTGCATATAAAATGATTAGAACAATACAAAGAAGATGGGCCCTCATTCCGAGTTGGTCGCTAAGAGTCTTCGCAACGCAAATGTACGAAATGTAAGTATCTGCGCATGCGCAAATGCGTGATTACGCATGCGCGAGTACATACGTACGACAACTGTGCAAAATTACTCAGAAAAAAAAAAGCCGTAACTGGCAAACGAAAACGAGGAGTGGCGTGGGCGTGGCGGAGGCGAGACTTCGCAATGCTCCGACATGGGCGTGAAAGTGGGCGTACAGTGTGGGAGTATGCAACTCGCAATGGGCGTGTTTTTCGCAAATAAACATTGTCGCTGTTAAAACTAACATAGGAAACCGTAGCAACATTCACGCAGCAGCCGAGTAGGTCTGCAGTTACTCTACATTTGCGAAGTACTGGTACAAGTGTGTATGCAGTAATTAGCAGTTAATTGGATAGCAGTGTACTTGTTAATTAATGAGCAGATGAAAGTTACCAACCAGCAATTGTCTGAACACACATTACATGTTTATTCTACTCACATATAAATCTCACACACTGCCAAATAAGGGTGTTTTTTTTGTTGAAGTTGGTGTGTAAGCATTTTTTAAACTTGTTTTAATGTGTGTAAGACTACCAAATACAAACAAGTGAAAATATTTGTGAAAGTTTTTTAAATCTGCAACATTTTTTACAAATAAACCAACACCCACATAATGCAGCATACACTTTAATTTAGTCTTAAAAGTCACAATAATATTTGATTATAATATCTGACAATGTTTTAAATGATGTCCTGTTGACCATAGATATTTCTAAAAAGTGTCGTGTCTGTTTACTTAATATGGACATTAAAGTGTGGTGCAAAGCATACCTGTATTTTTTGGTTTTTGCAATTTTTAAGGAGAAATTGCAGATTGGTCTACAAGTGTCTATATGCTGACCTAATCTTTCTGGAACTAAGATTTACCTAATGCATTACCTTGAAGAAACTGCACAAATTTTTAATATATATTTTTTATTAATGTAATAATATTTCACAACATTTAAACAACATGGCTCCACGTGAGTCTCACAGGCAGAGATGGACCAAGCAGCAAGCAGATGGCACTGACAATAATTATATAGCAGAACTCAGTACTCTGCAAATTTCTGCTTCTGACAAAAGTATATTTTTAAAGCATAAATAAAACATATTACACACCCTGCCACACACAAATTTTAAACAAAATGAGAAAGAATTAGGATCCACCACACAAACACAACAATACATAGCACACTAGTAAGAGGAAGATGGCTCTGGTGTTTATACAAATAAACTCACAGGCTACAATACCTCCAAACAGAAAGAATACATTTCACTAAGAGGGAGTTATCCATTTTGGCCACACAAGCCTACTCCAAAATAACATAGAGGCAACATCAAAAACATGGGTGCTGCCCATCTGGAGAGACATCATTTTCTTCTTTTTCTCCCCGCCTGAGGCTGTTCTTCTTTGGAAGGTCTGCGGAGCGACCTTCGTTGGGCCTGCCCAGTGGGCTGTTCTTCCTGGGCAGGGGCAGGGGAGGGAGCCGATGTGGGTGGCTCTCTGCCACTGTGGGCAAGGGAGACAGCGATGGCCTGGAGCCCTTGCAAGATGTTATTTGCAAGGCTTTGGAATGAGGAGGCAAGTTGTTCTTGGCCCTGCCTGATCTCTGCCAGACCTTGGCAGAGTTGAGCAACACCTTGCTCAACACAGGTTCGGTGCTCAGTGAGCCGGACAGCTATCTGGCTTACCTCCCGGATGACCCCGTCTTGAAACGTATTTAGGCTCTCACCATACCTAGTGATTTCAAGCAGGATCTCCGGGATAGCAGAGGGTTGGGTGGGGGGGCCAGTAGGAACCTGCAGAGGTGGGATTTGTTGGCCCACACTGCCAGACCCACTAGGTCCCTCCACCTCAGCCTCAACCACATAACCGTCCTGTGACTCAAACTGATCACCCCCCTGTGCTGTGTTTTGTGGAAAGCAAATAGAAGAATGTGTGGGGAAAAAGTTCGATACAAAATTAGTTTATTATTATAAATACAGTTAAAATTACAGACAAATAAATGTGTAAACTTACCTTCCAAGTCATGTCCCGTCAGGATCTCAGGCAGGTCCGTGTCCATATGAGACACCCCTTGGCCCTCCTCATAACTGACACAGGCCATCGCCATCTCCTCCAAGTCAGTAAACTCCACAGCGACAGGTGGTCCTCCACCTGTAGCCCTTGAGGCATTCCACTCCGCAGCCCTCTTTGCCTTCAGGCGGGATTTGAAGTCGGCCCACCTACATATGTATTGTGAAAGAGGGACAAAGTAGAGTCTTATTATTTGTCTAAGCTAATATATAGGACACGTGTTCTGCTTGTGTTTGCTAGACATAACATCACATGTAACTACATTTTTTAGTCAACTTAGCACAGAAAAAGGACTGTCAAGATGCACTTACCGTCGTCTCACTTCCTGCGATGTTCTGACGACAGAGCCAACTTCATTCACAGATTTTGTGATGTCTCTCCAGATGCGATCTTTTGAAGCAGCCCCCATGTTTTTTGGGCCTCTATGGATTTTGGACATGGCCTGCGTGACCAAGACACGCAACTCCCTCTTAGTGAATGCAGGCTGTCTTTTCTTCCGTCTGGAGGTAGCCTGTGAGGTTTCTTCTTGTTGGTCATCACCATCTTCCTCCTCACTAGCAGCTTCTGTCTGTTGTGTTTGTGTGGCTAAAGCCAATTCTCCCTCAGTTTGGTCACTATGTGTGTGTGGCAGGGTATCCCCACTCAATTGTTGGGGTTCAGAAGCAGACATTTGCAGAGTACTAGGTCCTGCCTCTTCAACATCCGCAGAGGCGTATTCCAACATGCGCCTTTGGCAATCTAGGCGTTTTTTCTGCAATGCCATCTGCTGCTCTGCAATGCGGTCCATCTCTGCTGCGATTTGCTCACGAGAAGCCATGTTTGCGATGACGTGTGTACGCCGAGGTGTGTGCTTATTTATACCTACGTGCGTAGCGTTAATTCACACAGGTGTACAATGTTAATCTGGTTAATGATTGCACTGCTTATTTAAGGGCCTACTTTGCACGCTGTGAGTGTAGGTAGTTTGGAGTTTGTTTCACTGTTGAGTTTGTTGGCTTGTGCGTGAAGGTGCTATAGGAATTTTCAGAGTGAGTAATTGTCAAGCATACATTTGTCCTTTCGTTTGCGTTTAGAATATAGACAGTGTAGCATTTTGTCTGCGAATTTACGTTTGTGAGTATTCTGGAATTCGTCTTGTTGTTCATTTTTTGTTTTTAAAGTTTTTATTTTATGTTGATTGTTTGTTATTCTTTTTTACACATATATATTTTGCTAGTCCATTTTTGCAAATAAACCTGTGCTTCATTGCTTTTACTGTCATTTTTGGTCTCTTGTAGGAGAATTGTTTTGGGTGACGTAACCCTAGTCTATTATTTAAAATTTGTGTGCTATCTAACACAAATTGGTCCTTTCTTTATTTTGGATCAGGTAAGTTCCCTTGGCCTGTGTTGGTGCCTGTTTGTGTTAATGGTCTGTATGTTGTTTTTGACTGTCATTTTTGGTCTCTTGTAGGAGAATTGTTTTGGGTGACGTAACCCTAGTCTATTATTTATAATTTGTGTGCTATCTAACACAAATTGGTCCTTTCTTTATTTTGGATCAGGTAAGTTCCCTGGGCCTGTGTTGGTGCCTGTTTGTGTTTGTTCAAAGTGTTTTGATTATGTTTGTTTTCCATCTTGATAATAAATGTTATGTTTTTTACCATGATTGATCAGCAAAGTAGTGTTGTTCTTGGCTGGACTAGCTACTAAAGGGCTAACTTTTTGGTTGTTTTATTTAAATTTTTTAAACCAATTAGTCATAATTTTTTAGTAGGTGTTTGTGATGTGTTTGATGCTCTGAGTTTTTTTAAAATACGATTTTTAACAATTACAATTTAACATATGTAGCTTTCATACAAAAAATAATTTTGTTTTTCTTTTTTGTGATAATATTCATTTTGTTCCTGAATTGAACCCAGAAAAAATGTCTTACGCTCCTGCAGTAAGTTGACACCCCCTTTTTTTAAAAATTTATTGGTGGTATATTTTTTGGACTTTGTTTTGTCTTATTCAACATATTATTTATTTTTTTTTAAAGTGTGTGATGTCAATATTTATCGCAGCCGAAGCCCTACCTCCCCAACCCACGCCAGCACTCCCACCCCAACCGCCAGCCCCACAACCGGCTCCTCATCAACCAAGGCAACGGAGGCGTGCTAGGCCACCAATTTTCCGACCCCGTGTCCTACTTTTTGGGATGCCAGATGATGTGGTTGTACGTAGATACAGGCTGCCACCACATCTAATCCTAGACACTCTCTCCATAATAGAGAGTGATCTGGAGTCTGAAATTCGGTATCCTACAGCAATACCACCATTGACACAATTCCTTGCTGTGTTACATTTTTTGGCTACAGGCTCTTATCAGCATGTGGTAGGAGACCTGGTTGGCATGTCGCAGGGCCAGTTCAGTAAGGTCCTGCGGCGTGTCTGCCAGGCTTTCCTAAAGCGTGTGAAGCAATTTATTGCTATGCCTTTGGATGTTGGTGCCCTAGATGTGGTGAAGCGGCAATTTGAGGAAGGTGGTAGTCGCTTCCCACATGTTATTGGGGTTGTGGATGGCACACATGTAGCTATTCAGCCACCAAAACATAATGAAGAAATTTATAGAAACAGGAAACTGTTTCATTCTCTGAATGTAATGGTTGTTTGTGGGCCATCCCTCCAGATCCTTTCTCTGAATGCAAAGTTTACTGGAAGTTCGCATGATGCGTATGTCATTAGACAATCAGGGATATGGCACAGATTAAGATCAAGTCAACGAGCAGACATGTGGTTATTGGGTGAGTTGTTGCACATATTTTTTTCAAAATTTTTTAATTTTATCAAAATATAATATTTCTAATTTTGGTTTATCATCAAACAGGAGACCGTGGATATCCTGGCTCATGACTCCTTACCGTAATCCCAGGCCAGGACCACAGACGGCATTTAACTCCACGCTTACTGCCACTAGGCAGCTGGTGGAGCGCACAATTGGGGTCCTTAAAGGGCGGTTTCGTGTGCTCCACCGCACTGGTGGCGACATCATGTATTCGCCGGAGATGGCAAGTAAACTAGTGGTTCTGTGCGCTATACTACACAATATCGCGGTAAGGAGTAGCGTAGAGCTTCCTCAGACAGAGGAATTGCCTGATGAGGAGCCAGGAGTTGTTCGACACTTCGGTGGGGGGAGTGTTACACGGAGGGGGAGCCAAGTCAGGGCAAGCATTGTTGCGGAATATTTCAGGTATAGTGTTTTTATATTATCTTTTTTAACCAAATTAAAAGCACAGTATGCTTATGTATTATTTGTAATGTTGACATTTTGTTTGATATTGTAAGGTCATTGTGTAATGCTTTTGGTGTGTTGGAATGTGTATTATTTTTTATACTAAAAATCCGTTAACACGTTAAGCTTACAATTTTAGATTAGAAATAAAAATAATGTGATGTTGCTAAATAGTGTCCTTATTTGTTTTATATCCTAAAATCCTGATTATTTAAACAAACACACAAACAAATGAAATTGAATGTTGCCCACTTTGTGACTGTCCAGCTGAATGATCACACAAACTGTGGTGAGTACACAGATATGTTTAGAAATTTTTACAAAACTGTGTGTCTCTGTGTCTGTTTGTGTGGTTTTTTTTTTTTAATGTAAAAAATTTGCTTCTGCGAATGCGTATTTCCGCTCGTGCGAAATAACACTCTGCTCTTCACAGCATTGCAAAGATCAATAAAGTTATTAGAAATGACAACATAGATTTTTGACCAATCACATGCTAACAGACACTATAAATATATGCCCAAATAAGGAAAACGCCATTGCCATGATGCGTGCTGCACCTTTCACCAGGCGGGAGCTCCGCGTCCTGGTTGCGGTGATGGACCGCCGCGTAGGCCGCGTTGGGCGCTTCATCCCAAATCGGGTTAAGCGCGAGGCCTACGCGGAGGTCCGCCGCCTGCTGCGGACTCGCGTCCGCAGCAGGCGGACAATCATCCAACTAGAGAGGAGATGGAGTGATCTCCGCAGGAGGACTCCAGAGCTGTTGGCGGAGATCCGCCAGCAAATACGGGCAATGCATACACGAAGTAAGTTACATTACATAAGATTATTTGCAAAAATTGGGCAAATTTACACTAAGTGGTAGGCTAATTGCAACGCTGAGTGTCCATTTTTTAAAAATAGGACAGTGTGTGTGGTTAGGGCAAACAGTACTGACTGTAGCAAAGTGTCACCAAACAAGTGCATGTTTTCCTGAATTAATAACCAGGCAGGAAACTGTACCCAAATACTTGATCAGTGCTGTCTATATAATAAGGTGCCTTGAATAGTGATCTAGTGATGTTGCCTAGACCAATCAATATGACTCAATGGAATAGATTAAGGAATGAGCTTCAAAGTAAAAGTTTGGACTCATTTTGTTTGCTGTGGGCAACATGAAGATGTTTTTAAAATGTGTATTTTAAAGGAAAAAAACCCACTGTCTTTTACATGGAACAGAACAGTGAAATTTCTAATTGTTTAGTATGTAATTTAACATGCAAACAAAATTTTGACACAAATATCATTATAGGACGACAACAACGGCAGACCTCTCAGCCCCCTTCCCCTTCCCAGTCCCCCTCCCCTTCTCACTCCCCCTCCCCTTCTCAGTCCCACTCCCCTTCCCAGTCCCACTCCCCTTCCCAGTCCCCCTCAGCTTCCCAGTCCCCCTCAGCTACCCAGTCCCCCTCAGCTTCCCAGTCCCCCTCAGCTTCCCAGTCCCCCTCAGCTTCCCAGTCCCCCTCAGCTTCCCAGGCCCACTCCACTTTCCACTCCCCTTCTCACCCCACCTCTCCATCTCTTTCTGTGACCCCTTCTCCTCCTTCCCATACCCCTTCTCCTTCAACTTCAAACTCACCTTCTCAGCCCCCCTCACCCTCTATTGGCTTAACTTTCTCTCCGCCCCCCTCGCCCTCTCAATCAGACCCACCCTCTGAAATTACATCCCCAATCCAGCCTCCTTCCCCCATCCAGCCTCCTTCCCCCATCCCTCCTCCTTCCCCCATCCCTCCTCCTTCCCCAATCCCTCCTCCTTCCCCAATCCCTCCTCCTTCCCCCATCCAGCCGCCTTCCCCCATCCAGCCGCATTCCCCACCCAGTGAGTGGGCAGAAGAAGCCCCTGATGAAATATCTGGCAACCATCATGTTGCAGAGGAAAGTAAGTGTTTTAACATGTTCTCAAAAAATGATTACCTACTTACACTTACAATGCCAAAACATGCAGTGTTGTACTGTTGGAATTCTTGTACCAAGGACAAATATTTGTGTTATTCTTCATGGTCTACATGTTGTATTTACATTTTTGTGAGTGTCATTATATGTACAGTGTTTATGTGTGCAATGTTTTGTGTGTCCACTCTAGGTCGACACTCATTAGGTCGACAGGGTTGCCAGGACAACAGGGTTTATATGTGTTAGGTTTTCAGGGAAACAGTTAGACCTGAGTGGAGTTTAGTATGTTGTTGGTCTTTTACACTTGTGCCTGTGTAGTCTTAATATTTGCACTTACAAATCACATGCTTCACTTTGTTATGCAGCCTAATGACACACTGATTTGTGGTGTGAAAGTTACACTCACAAAATGATTATTGGATAAAGTCAAACCTGTTTGACCTTATTTAGTAAGGGCAGCTTTCAGGGAGTGTGGGCATGCTAGGATCTGTTGTCCTTCTGAAGATGTTGATATGCAGTGTGATGATGCAGGACCAAACCCATAAAAAAACAAAAAAAAAAAACACTCCAGATGTGAATGAATGCCAACATGGTGTAACATTGACGAAGATGGTAGTTATCTTTAACATGGGATGTCGCCCATAGCAACCAATAAGATTATACTTTACAATTGGGGAACCACTTCTACAAGATAATATTCTTATTTTTGCTTGTTTGCTATGGGCAACGCACCATCTTAAATAGAACTCACATAGTAGTAAATGTACCCCATGGTCTCGTAAACTGTAAAAATTTTCAAAAAAAGCCTGAGCAGGCTTGTGTGTTTTTCTGCTAATGATTGTACCATAAAACAGCCATGATGTAGTAACTTTGCCATTAAGCAGGCCTGTCCAAACTGCGGACCTCCAACTGTTGAGAAACTACACATCCCAGCATGCCCTGACACAGCTTTGCCATTCCCTGGCCCCAAAACTGAGTCAAGGCATGCTGGTATATGTAGTTTCACACCAGCTTGAGGGATGCAGTTTGGACATGCCTGCATTAAAGTGTGCTTTGTGCCTTGCTTGTATAATAAGTAATGTGAGTAAGTTATTAATGTTTATGTCATCTCTTAATTTCAGATGTTGCCGTTGGAGATCCCACATCTTTTGCGGCCATTCTTGGGAACATGAGGATACATCTACAGGCCTTGCTGGGTCTTGTTGACCAGATGCAAAACTTGTTTTAATTTTTGATTTAAAAAAAAAAAAAAAAAATATGTTTATATTATAAAAAAAACAAAAACAAAAAATAAAACAACAAAATTTTAAAAGTTAAGCGGGTGTTTATTATTTATTAATGCAATAAAGGAACAGCAGATTGCCGAACAGACATTTATTACCTTAAACATTTCATACATCTAACGTAAGTTTGTTTAAAATTTAAAAAATACATATGTTGTTGTTGTCTAAATAAACATGCAAACACCTTCATTCACATACTAAAACTCTACTTAAAAAAAAAAAAAAAACATTAGACCAAGCACATTGCAAACATCTATATTTATATTAAAAAACAAAAAAAGTTTAGGTACAATTATGGCTACAAAGTGTTCTTCAGGTATTTTAAAAAGACTTAATTGATCATGAACATTACAATTCATTTCACTAATTGGATTTGTAATTGAGGAGGGCTTGTGGACTTTTAATTGGAAGGTGTTATTCCACTTAATAGTAAAAAAAAACCATTGTGGTGCGTTTGTCCGCAAAAGTGAGCACTTTTAATGATAAATGTGTAAATCTACTACAACTTAGTATTTTTACGATGAAGTATGTGTTAATGCGATGGTTTCGCATTGCTGCGATGTTTTCGCATTGCTGCGATGTCATTTGGCGTACGCCCACTTTGTGTAATACTGCGTACGAATGAGCAAAAATACGTTGGGGGCGGATGTTCGCAAATTTACTACATTAACGCAACTTTACGAATAGGTTGTGCGAACGAAAAACTTAGCGACCAACTCGTAATGAGGGCCATAGTTTTAATATATCCTTTGTATTTTTGCGTACACGTTAGTATGACAGGAAAGGCTCTGCCTCACCTCACTGCATGTCACTGGCGCATCCCCATGCACAGGCTCATCTCCAGTGAGGCCAATCATGGGCTGCCCTCTGTCCGCTGCTGTGCCTTATGACCTAGTTCTGCTGCAGCTACTGCCTCAATGAGATGTGTCTGGCTGCCCAATTCATGCTTGACTGGGTGTATGGGGAGCGGCGGGACCTGCAGGCAGCATGGGTCCCATAGCAGCCACATCCACTGCATCGGGTTGGTAAGCGATCGCGGCGGGGGTGGTGTAAAAAAAAAAAGAAGCATAATTAGTAAAATATAATTTTCTTCCTCAGCTGCAGTGCACATGGTTTTGTCCAATAGCTATGATGGGGGATAAATGAAGTGCATCTTAGGCATACTTTCCTACTTTATCGGAATATTCATGCGATTCATGAACCCGTCCAATTTCATAGCAGATTGCATTACCATGCCCCATACTTAAGGGCCCCATATACAGGGCCGGTGCTAGGGTGTTCGGCGCCCCCCTGCAAACTATAAATTTGCGCCCTCCCATATTCCTTTGGTGCGCGCCGGGAAAAGGGGTGTGGTCTCACAAGTAAGGGGCATGGCCACACAGTAGTACCCCCATTTAAAATTACGCCACAATGTAGCACAATCTTATTAATCTTATACGTAATGCTCCACCCGTAGTAGTAGTAGCGTTCTTATACGTAATGCCCCACCCGTAATAGTAGCGTCCTTATATGCAGTGCCAGATTAAGGTCCACATAGGCCTGGAGCTGAAATTTATAAAGGGCCTATTGTGTGCCGCCACCGGGCGTGTGATCGCCGCACAGAAGTTCTCCCTGTGTGTCCAGGGTGGTGTGGTGGCATACTACATCACTGCACTACAGTACCTCCTCACATTACATATCTTCACTATACTACATCTCTGCACTATATCACTCCTACATCTCTGCACAACATGCCTGCATTATATCACTTCGCTACCCCCCCACCCTACATCCCAGCACTATACATACCCAAACTACCTCCCAACACTACACCCCTATACTATATCCCTGAACCACCTTCCTATACTACATCTCATCACTATACCACTACGCTACCTCCCCACACTACATCTCTGCACCATATCACTGCACTACCACCCCACACTACATCACTCTGCTACATCCTCACACTACATCTCTGCATCATATCACTGCACTACCAACCCACACTACATCACTACGCTACCTCCTCACACTACATCTCCGCACTACAGTATATCACTGCACTACTTACCCATACTACACCTCCGCACTATATCACTGCACTTACTACCCCACACTACACCTCAACACTATACTACACTACCTCCCCGCACTACATCACTATGCTACCTTCCCACACTACATCTCAGCACTATGGGGTCTATTTACTAAGCCTGGGATGGAGATAAAGTCGACGGAGATAACGTCTCAGCTAATCGGCTCCTAACTGTCATTTCACAGGCTGGGTTTGAAAAATGACAGTTAGTAGCTGATTGGCTGGTACTTTATCTCCATCCAAGGCTTAGTAATTAGACCCCTATATCTCAGCACTAACTCTCCACACTACATCACTACACTCTCTCCCTCACACTGCATAATTGCACTACTTCACCACAATACATCACTATACACAAAACTCCACTGCCTCCCCACAAAATTTTTTTTTTTATCTTTGCTCTGGTCTTTGCGTGCAGAGCAGCTCTGGAGGAGAAATTTACAGTGACGCAGTCCAGGTAGCATAAGGGGTAAGAAGGGGTGGGCCCCTGAGGATGGGGATGGGAGGGACTACTTTGGGTGTCTGCTTACTCACTACAGTGCATCAGCCCATGGGTGGCTGACTTTTAAGCCCCATACAGACTAAACAATATGACCAATGAACGATATTGGTGAATGATTTCCCTTCAGCTTCCAAACATACTTGATAAAAGACATTATGCATACACACTGAATGATTTTTCAAACGATATGAACGATGAACGATATTGCTAGCATCGTCTGGGACACTAATGGTGGCTAATTTAAATAATGGGCTGGCATTACAGAGTGGCTATTATGATGAATATCGTTCATATTGTCCATCGCTCATCGTTCACCGCGTACACACTGAACGATATACACTTTTACGTGCAAGATATAGGCAAAATTGAGCTGCAAGTTCAGAAGACTTGAAACCCTAGCTGATGAAGGGCGGGGGCGCGCATCGTTCATTGGATACACACTGGACTACATTGTGAACGATATCGCTCATAAAGCTCACAAGGACTGATATAGTTCACAATATCTTCTAGTGTGTATGGGCCTTTAGGCATGTGCACATGCCTATTCTCAATTCCCAATCTATACCAGCCTCCTGGGGGCCCCGGGCCACTGATGACTGTCACTCTGTGCCCATGTAAAGTGACTGATCAATCAGCCTTTTTGTTGAGCAGCTCCCAAAATTTACCCAACAATAAAAACAGTGCTCTGTACCTGCTGGATACTGTGTTGGGTACAGTGCGGAATATATTGGCACACACAGTTAAATATTGAGTCAGTTACAGTGTGGGTCACACAGTGTGGGTCAGGTACAGTGCAGGACGGATACAGTGCAGGTTAAAGAGCGGGTCGGATACATTGCAGTAAGCAGAGCCGGCGCTTCCATTAGGCAGTTGCCTATTGGCGTCAGCACATGAAGGACGGCTCTGCGTGCACCAAAATAAAAAAAGTAGTGAGGCACCCGCTCTCTAGTCACTTGCAGGAGCTGTTCCCTTCTCCCCCTGCTGCGTCGCTCGCCCCCCTTCCCCATGAACAGGGGTGGCACCTTCACTCAGGGCAGAAGGGGCTTCTCCCAACACTGGCGACCCATCCCCAGCACATCCTGACTGGCGGCGGCGATGTGGGCTGATTATCCTGTGGATCTGCACGCTGCTGTCTCCCTGCACGGTGCTTGTAGCAGAGGCACTGCGGACATGTTGCCCGAACAAGAGCACCTCTACCTGCTCTACCAAGCCCTGACGCCGACACCAGGAAACAGACCAAGGTGAGTGAGCGGGAGACGGGAGAGCAGAGAGCAGAAGGGGAGAGAGGAGGAGGCAGGCTGTTCCACTAGGAGGCTTCCCCTGTGTCCGGCTCCTACCTCTCTCTGTCCTGACAGAGGCCCACGTTTTAGAGATCCCCAGTTTGCTATCACCGCTGATACGCCTGACACTGGCTCCTAACCCTGTGCGTTAAAACTGTGGAGTGCGGATTGCACCCAGTGACTTTGTGCTGCCCTGTGCATGGTGTCCATCGACGTCCCAAGTCACTGTGTGTCCCATAATTATAGGTACCGCCAGCCTAACCCTCTCCTCCACTTCTACAGCCTTTCTCCAACCTCCCCCCATTGCCTACCCTAACCTCCCCTCCCGCAGCCTAACCCTAACCCTTCCCTCCCCGCAGCCTAACCCTAACCTCCCCTCCCCGCAGCCTAACCCTAACCCTTCCCTCCCCGCAGCCTAAACCTAACCTCCCCTCCCCGCAGCCAAACCCTAACCTCCCCTCCCCGCAGCCTAACCCTAACCTCCCCTCCCTGCAGCCTAACCTCCCCTCCCCGCAGCCTAACCCTAACCTCCCCTCCCTGCAGCCTAACCCTTATCTCCCCTCCCATAGCCTAACCCTAATCTCCCCTCCCTGCAGCCTAACCTCTCATCCCATAGCCTAACCCTAACCTCCCCTCCCTGCAGCCTAACCTCCCCTCCCCGCAGCCTAACCCTAATCTCCCCTCCCTGCAGCCTAACCATAACCTCCCCTTCCTGCAGCCTAACCCTAACCTCACCGCAGCCTAACCCTAACCCCCCCCCCCCCGCATTCTAATCCTAACCACCCCTCACCGCAGCCTAACCCTAACCTCCCCTCCCCGCAACCTAACCCTAACGTCCCCTCCCTGCAGCCTAACTCTAACCTCCCCAAGTGCTTGTCCCTAACCTCTTTCCCTGCAGCCTAACCCCAACCTCCCCTCCCATAGCCTAAATGGCCTAGTCCAGCATTAGGTAGAGGAAGAAGATCGCCACACAGAAAGCACTGCCGAGCACCGTGATCTGCCGGCTCAGCTTCACGAACCTTGTCAGCACCAGCACAGCTCTGCTGACACTGCAGCCCGGGTCACACTGACAAGCTCTCCCCGAACGTGCACATAGTAACACCTGATATAAATTGTAAAGCGGCGCAGTGTACGATGGTGAGCAGGTAGGGGAGGCTGTAGGTCTCAGGCGGCGATTGGATGAGATCTCTGCTAGCGGTGACAGACACCGAGAAATGTTACTGGCTGCACAGCATATCCTGCAGCACCTGCACATTTTTAAAAACAGGGTCACAAAATGCCTGTAGTGCATGTTTTGTGATTACTGAATCTCTCACATCACATGCTTGCCTTCCTTTCTAATCTCTTACATAGAGTATTTATCTTTATTTACTTACTTCTTTTCTAACAAACCTTAATCACTTACTTTACTGTCTGTCTGTCTGTACATTACTCTTCTTTACCTGTACTCATGTCTTACCTACATTCCTTCTTTATTCTCCCTCCCTTGCTACTTCTCTCTCCTTACCTTTTCCTGCCTCAGTATTGCATGTGACAACAAGACTGTAGCAGTGCTGGCCCCACCCCTTTCATGATGTCATGAAGTGGGCGGGACTTGCAGTACGAGGAGGAAGTGCTGCATAGCCCTAAGCCCAGCCACTGGGAGAACGGAGAACCAGCACGGGCTGCAGCATCAGTGGTACAGGCTGTGCTGGCTGCTGTTACCAAACGCTGCCTGATCGGAGCTAAGCTCCGATCGCGGCAGCAATCCAGTGGAGAGGTGAGTGCAGGCCACTGTGGGGACAAAGCAATGCAGACAGTGTTTCTTTCCTGTAAACACTGGCTGCTTTGCAGGGAAGCCTGTGGGCCTATTTTCAATGGGGGGGCCTGGAGCTGCAGCTCCATCCGCCCCATTGTTAATCCGGCCCTGCTTATATGTAATGCACCCCAGTAGTAGTAGCATCCTTGTACATAATGCCCCCCCAGTAGTAGTAGCATCCTTATACATAATGCCCCCCTGTAGTAGTAGTGTCCTTATACATAATGCCCCCTTGTAGTAGTAGTGTCCTTATACATAATGCACCCCCGTAGTAGTAGTGTCCTTATACATAATGCACCCCCGTAGTAGTAGTGTCCTTATACATAATGCCCCCCCAGTAGTAGTAGCATCCTTATACATAATGCACCCACAGTAGTAGTAGCGTCCTTATACGTAGTGCACCCCCAGTAGTAGATGCGTCCTTATACGTAATACCCCCCAGTAGTAGTAGCGTCCTTATACGTAGTGCACCCCCAGTAGTATTAGCGTCCTTATACGTAGTGCACCCCCAGTAGTATTAGCGCCCTTATACGTAATGCCATCCCAGTAGTAGTAGCGTTCTTATACGTAATGCGACCCCAGTAGTAGCACCATCCTTATACATAATGCCCCCCGCAATAGTAGCATCCTTATACGTAATGCCCTCCCACCAGTAGTAGTAGCATTGTTATACGTAATGCCCTCCCCCCAGTAGTAGTAGCATTGTTATACGTAATGCCCTCCCGGTAATAGTAGCATCCTTATACATAATGCCCCCAAGTAGTAGTGTCGTCCTTATACGTAATGCCCCCGCAGTAGTAGTGGCGTTCTTATACATAGTGCACCCCAGTAGTAGTATCGTCCTTATACGTAATGCCCCCAGCCCCAGTAGTAGTAGCGTCCTTACACGTAATGGCCCCCCCAGTAGTAGCGTTGTTACACGTAATGCCCCCCTGTAGTAATAGCGTCCTTATACGTAATGCCCCCCCAGTAGTGGCGTTCATAGAGCGCGCGCACAGACATACCACACACACACAATTCACACATATATACACACACATACACACCCATCACACACACACACACACACACACACACACACACACACACACACACACACACACACACTTCTCTCTCACCCTACACTTACCTAATCCAGTCTCTCTCTGTACAGCAGCCAGGTCCGTGTAGCTCCGCCCCTTATGCCCCGTTTAGCCACGCCTCCTATCGTCCCGTGTAGCTCCGCCCCTTCTGTCCCGTACTCGGCACTCTCACACAGATGAGATGAGGTGAGGGAGGAGGCTTTTCATGCTGCAGGTGCCCGCTGCCAGTGCCTGTCATGCAGTGACAGACACAGCAGTGGCAGCAGCAGCAGCAGCAGGGGGGACAGGACGGCGCAGCAGGGAAGGGATGCAGAGCAGTGAAGGCGCCTATGCGTCCCAGCGCCTCCCTGCACTGCATCCCTTCGCTGAGCGGGTAGCGCCGGGCCTGCCCATATACTAGAACGGTATGTCTGAGACTGAAGTTGGTACAATTTGGTACATTTTGCATGTGATATATCTTATGCGATCCCAGCCATGCCTGCGGGAACCAACATATCACGAGTGCAGCACTGACGATCTGGGGGAGCCGATCCGACCCTCACGGGAACGCGCATCGAATCGGATCGGAAACACCTCCAAAATGCCCAATTTCACCCGATATATCGGCCCGAATGCTCTAAATTGGCTGAAATCGGGCATTCTCATTCTAGTGTATGAGGCCCTTAACTCCCTGGACAGGCAATTAAAATGTAGGTAAAGGTAACTATGATTAGGGGAGAGAGAATACAGCAAATTAACATCCGGTTGGGACAGATTGTGTGGCAATTTGCTGCCTGTGCAGTGCAGACTTTGGGCTAATGGAGGAGCTCAGCGCAGCCCAAGCTCTAAGCCGATTGCAGAACTCAGTGGCCGTGGCGGTAATGAGGAGGAGGGAGAGGAGTAGAGAAAGCAGACGGGGAGCTAAGGGGTAGCGGCGGCCAGGGGAGCAGTGACTCAGATCGCGAGAAAACAGCAATTAACGCAGCGGTGGAGGTTCGTACATCCTGCCCCAAGTCTCCATCACCAGAGATGCGCTACCTCAATGAGTGCGCTGTGTGCAAGGCACACTTCGCACACACCTAGTTACAGCACTGGATGCCAGCCATTTAAAGTTATTTGCACATTGTGATACAAAATGTCTTGGATTTGTACACTTGTTTCAAACTGCAGCAAACTATTGGTAGTTTAGATGAGTCACCATTAACCTAGTAATCTAGTCCAGGATTAGGCAACCTTTGGCACTCCAGCTGCTGTGGAAATACATATCACAACTTCTGGAACCGGCAATAGTGCTGATACTGGGATTAAACCAGTTAAACTCTGGAACCGGCAATGGTGCTGATTCTGGGATTGAACCAGTTAAACTCTGGAACCGGCAATGGTGCTAATATTGGGATTGAACCAGTTAAAACTTTTGAAACTGGGTACAATGTTGACACTGGTATTAAACCAGTTAAGGTCAGGAGCCAGGGAGTGCTGGAGATGGATATTGCGCTGATAGTCTCAAGGTGGATTGGTAACTGCGGAGAATCACAGCTACACTATAACTCACAGCAGGTAACAAGTCAACAATGCACTGGCATCTTGGGAGTGTACAGGCAGTTCCCTTTATATCCCTGGCTGGGCAAAGATTCAGAGATTGGCTGCAGCCTCCCACAGGACAATCCCCAGTCTCCCATTGGTGGAGCAGTGGTCATGTGACTAAACCAAAGATGGCGGTGCCCAGACACCGGCACCATGTGAAATACTGCAGGAGCTGAGCACAGCAGCAACCAACATCACGTGAGTTGCAGACAACTTAGAGTAAGTCCAGGACTGTAGCAGGTTGCCTGAGGGGAAGCACGTTGTGCACAGGAGCCGGCATGCTAGGATAGGCGTGTCATCATTTGGCAGGGGAGACACAGTTTCTGCTGCTTCATGACAACTTTGCTGTTAGGGAGCTTTACATTCTCACTTCCAAACTCTCTTTCGCTTTCGTATTGCCTCCATTCCCCTCCGCACACCATGACACATGCAGTCCTGCCTTCACTTATACAGTCATGACAGGTAACTATTCTCCAGAAATACTTTGATTCAAATGTGGACACTAATAGCACTGCCATTGTGTCTTTGTATACAGCAGCTGTGCAAAATTATGCAAAAGCCGTAGAAGCCATCTTAAAAAGTCGCCCCACTGCAGGCTTCTGTGATGTACTTGCGGCACTGAAAAAAAAGAAGTAGTATATGCATGTGTATTGGGCATTTTAATAACCCTCAGGTTACTCAGGATGTCCGTCAAAATCATGCTGCCGGGGCTAGTGAAGGTACATCCAAGGACGCAGCCACTGGTTTTGGCATGCCCAGAAAATAGGGCTGACATGCCCACATTTTCTGGAAAAGCTCAAAACCCAGTAGCATGTCAATCGTAATGCGTCTTCTGGGGCAATGTGACCAGGGCCAGATTATGGGAGGGACCCCCACACATTGCGTTGCTGAATTGGAGGAGTCTCTCTGGCGGCTCAGCCATTCATTAACAGCTCCTCAGTGAACAGGCAGTCTTGCAGGATTGTGACTGGAAATCCCACAACATAGTGTCTGTGTGCTCCAGCGAGTTGTCCCTGCTGCTGCTGCTCAGGACGTCCAGGGTGTGTGTGCGTATGTGTCGGGAGGGGGGGCTTTGCTAGCAATAGTGGGGCCTCCACAACCTCCATCGCCCTGGGCCCCCACCTGCCTTAATCTGGCCCTAACTGTGACTAACATTGCAGGACCAGATCTGCACATGTGCAGCGCAACTCCTGCACATACGCAGATCATTAAACATGGGAGATTAACGTTAATTAGCAGACTGACATAAATATGTGAATCAGGCACTCTGTCACTGTGACCATTCTTATCTAATTGGCTACACGTTTGGAAATTCTGAAGGGAAGATGAAGACTGATTACAAACAGGTGAAATGACTTAATAAATATATTTGACTGTAGTCACTCAGTTATAACTGCTATAAACTTTACAAACTACATGTCATCAAAAAATGATGATGACTACGTAATAAATACTTCCTCTTTAGCGTCAATACACTCTCCCATATCCCAAATGTTTGGGACCAGAAATATTTTGGATTTCACATTTTTCCGTACTTTGGAATATTTACATACTATAAAGAAACCATCTCTGGTCCCGGACCATCTGAACTACCATCCTAGTTTTTCTACCCATTCACCTCCAGCATACTTGACCAGCTTGGGCACAGCTGCCCCATTTTCTTCCTCTCTTACTCCTTCCTTGTCCCTCTGCCATTCCCATAACTCCACTGAGACCGCGCTCACTAAAGTGACCAACAATCTTCTCTCGACTGGGCTGAAGGGCCACTTCTCCATACACAGCATCTCTGCCTCTTTTGAAACTATTGACAGCCCTTTCTATTACTCACGTCACTCCATCTGCCTCCTCCTCTCCACTGTGTTTTACTGTTGGGGACCCACAAGGATCTGCCTTCAGCCGTTTACTTTTTTTCAAGTCCATATTCTCATTGGTGAACTAATCAGATCATTTTCCCAATGCTACCTTCTTTATGCTGAGGACACCCAAACCTATCTCTCCTCCCCTGATCTCTCCTACTCCCTGCAATGCTTTGTGTCCAACCATCTCCCTATATGTCCAATATTCAGCTCATCACCCGGTATGGTACACAAGTTAGACATTTAAAAGATACTTTTTTGTGTGTTATTCTGTGTTTTTAAAATTTTTTTACCCAAATTGTTGAAATTCATCCCCTCACGGGCTTGCTGCACTCGTCATGCTTCGGTCTTGGTGACTCACTCCGCTTCGCTTGCCACAATGTTACTAAAGGTAAGAGTTTGGTGACATGGATAGTAAGTGAGAATAAAAGTTGTGAAAGCATGAAAAAAATCCTAAAAAACATGTGTTGACCTTATGACCATGTCCACCTTTTGACTGTCAGACTTTTGACCCTGTCGAACTTTTGACTGTTGACCGTATGGTGTCGACCTAATGACTGTCTTTTAAACGTCTATCAACTGCCTCCCCTCATCACCTTACTGCCCTCCCAAGTCTCCACCCAGTCCCTGGTCTCATCATTAAAAATAACACTCCCTCAAGTCCATTGTCAGGAACCAGGGTATCACATTTCATTATGCCTTCTTCAATCACCACATCCAATCTCTCTCCCAGATCTACCGTTTTCACTCTGCCACATCACTTATCTGAGCGGTCCATTCTCTTAATCTTACTCCCACACTTTGTGACTCACCCCCCTCTCCTGTCTCAGCCCTCTCAACAATAGACTGCAAGACTATCTTTCCCACATGGAGGGTAATTCAGAGTTGATCGCAGCAGCAAATTTGTTAGCAGTTGGGCAAAACCGCGGGCTGCCTGGCATGCGCAGTTCAGACCTGATCGCTTCTGTGCGAAAATGCACAGCACCGATCAGGTCAGAATTAGGCCCCATGTGCACTGCAGGTGTGGCAGATATAACATTTGCAGAGAGAGTTAGATTTGGGTGGGGTATATTGTTTCTGTGCAGGGTAATTACTGGCTGCTTTATTTTTACACTGCAATTTAGACCAAATCTAACTCTCTCTGCACATGTTATATCTGCCCCTCCTGCAGTGCACATGGTTTTGCCCAACTGCTAACAAATTTGCTGCTGCGATCAAATCAGAATTAGGCCCATTGGGGGTCACCAGCGCACGCCTGGGGGGGGGGGGGGGGTTCTGAGTACCCAGAAACCTCCCCTGACAGACCAAATTATTATTATTTTTTGTACAAAAGCCACTGCCGAGTCCTGCGATTTAAGCCCCACCCCTTTGGGATTTTGCTCCGCCCCTTTTTAGAGACCCGCGAATCGCGTGTTGTACACCTGTTGTGGACTGGCTGTATGTCTGGTTCTTTCTGCACTCGTTTTCACTGCACAGGCTTACCTTACCTGATGAAAAGGCTGCCATGCCTTGAAACGTTGTAAGATGCCTGCAGAGCCGGCCATAGGTATAGGCAAACTAGGCAATTGCCTAGGGCATTTGATATGCCTAGGGACATCAGAAGCTTCTGCTGATTAAAATGATATGCAGCATGCCTATATTCTGTGTGTAGCGTTTCATATGCAGATACAGCCACAGTCTCACACAGTATATAGGCATGCTGCATATCATTTTAATCAGCAAAAGCTGCTTGTGCATCCTAGCCACATAGCAATGCAACTAAGATGCATTTTCATTAAAAAAAGGTGCCCGACGTTAGCATTGAGGCAAGATTTATGAGGACACATCTGTATCCAAGCAGAGGCAGAGGTCACAGTGTTAGTGGTAGTGTGAGTGCTGTGTGCATGTGAGTGGGTTGGTTGTGCATGCAGTAGTGTTCAGAATATATGTAAGGAGTATGTGTGTCATATAAAAATGCATTAATAATGTGCAACATATGTGTAGGGGGCACTATGTGTGTCATTATGTGTATAAGGGCATTAATAATGTGCGGCATATGTGTAACAGGGTACTACTGTATGCGTGTCATTATGTGTATAGGGGAACTAATAATGTGCAGCAAATGTGTAGGGGGCACTATGTGTGTCATGTGTATAAGGGCATTAATAATGTGCGGCATATGTGTAAGGGACATTATGTGTAAAAGGGCATTAATAAAGGTTGTCATAATGTGTAAGGCGCATTATGTTTATAAGGACATTAATAATGTGTGTCATGTGTAAGGTGCATTACTGTGTGGAATTATGTGTATAAATGCATTACTAATGTGTGGCATTATGTGTATAAGGTGCTCTACTATGTGGCGTTGCGTATAGAAAGGGCACTACTGTGTCATCTAATGTGAATAAAGAGCAATATGGTGTGGTGTAATGTGAATAAGGAGCAATTCAGTGTGATGTAATGTGAATAAGGGGCTCTGCTGTGAGGAGTAACGTTTAAGATAAAGTGATACTACTGTGGGATGTAATATGAATTATGGACACTATCACATGATCAAATGTGAATAAAGGTGCAGTACTGTGTGGCGTAATTGGAATTGGGGTTACTATTGTGTGTCCATGCCTCTTTCCAGCAAAACCACACCCCTTTTTGGGCTGTGCGCCAAATGTGCAAACTGTTCCTATTTAAAATATAGGGGGTACAAACACAAAAATAAGGACTGCTCTGGGTGAGGGGTGATGGTGCTGGGAAAGAGGTGCAAGGTCAGAGGCGGAACCAGCGGTGGTGCTAGGGGGCACCAGCCAAAATCTTGCCTAGGGCATCATATTGGTTAGGGCCGGCTCTGGATGCCTGTAACCTGTTTATGAGCAAGTTTGTTCATTTTACCACATGACTTGAATACAAGTTTGTTCTACAAAGTCCTTGGAGTGCCGCCTCTATTCCTTTGCTGCTAACACCTGAGCCACAGGTGGGGAAGGATCAATTGTTGTATTATTCCTAGGAGGGCACACAGGTATTTACCTTTATCACTCAGAGTGCCGGTGGATTCTACAAGTATATATATATATATATATATAAACACACACACACACACACACACATATATATATATATATATATATATATATATATATATATATTACAGATGTAGCCAGCCTCATCTATCTCGCGATGTGTGCGCACGGGCATACGCATCACGGATAGCGCATATGCGCCACACTGCGATTGATCTCAGCGTGGTGTTTGCACATAGGAATACAGTGTATGCGCGTACGCACATGCGCAGCGGGCACACTAGTTGCATCATCCATGCCGCTATGTGTACGCATTGCGAGATGGATGAGCATGGCTACATGTGTACAAATATAATATATATATATATATATATATATATATATATATTTTTTTTTTCCCCTCATATGTCCTAGAGGATGCTGGGCGTCACCATTAGAACCATGGGGTATAGACAGGATCCGCAGGAGACATGGGCACTTTAAGACTTTGAAAGGGTGTGAACTGGCTCCTCCCTCTATGCCCCTCCTCCAGACTCCAGTTTTAGAATTGTGCCCAGTGAAACTGGACGTACTACAGGGAGCTCTACTGAGTTTCTCTGAAAATACTTTTTGTTAGGTTTTTTATGTTCAGGGAGGCTGCTGGCAACAACCTCCCTGCTTCGTGGGACTGAGGGGAAAGAAGTATGACCAACTTCTAGTGAGTTTAATGGCTCTGCTTCTGGTTACAGGACACCATTAGCTCCTGAGGGTTTGATCGCTGGGTACGCTCAGATGCTCGCTCCCACAGCCGGCCGTCACCCCCCTTACAGAGCCAGAGGTCAGAAGACAGGTGAGTAGAAGAAGAAAGAAGACTTCAGTGACGGCATTTCCCTGAGGTACCGCACAGCGAGCGGACGCTGCACGCCAAGCTCCTGCTCACACACACAGCACTACTGGGTACAGGGCATGGGGGCGGGGCGCCCTGGGCAGCTAAAAATCCTCAGCATAAACTGGCAAGAGAGAACATTAGTGCAAAGGCACTGTCCTAATCCCCGCCAGTATAATCAGTATTACAAAGAGCGGGATGGAAGTGCGCCATTAAGGGGGCGGAGCTTTGTCCCCACAGCTCTCTCGGCGCCATTTCATCTCCGCTGGCTGCAGAGACGCTGGTCCTTCCTCACACTACTGAACAAGTATCAGGGTGCAAAACGGGGGGAGGGGGGGGCAGACTATTTGATGCAATAATATAAAAAGCGCTACAGGTCTGGGGCATTTTGGTAATCACTTCAGACCCATCGATTTGGCGCTGGGGTGTGAGCTGGCAAATTCCCTCTGTGTCTCTCTTTTCTGTGGGTCTGTCCCCTATAAGCCCAGTGTGTCTGTGGGTGTTTCTTACACGTGTGTCGGCATGTCTGAGGCTGAGTGCTCTTCACAGGAGGCTGTTATAGAGACACAAAAGGCGGTGGAGGTGACCATGTCGGCATTGCCGACTCATGATTGGGTAAATGTGTTGAATGCTTTGAATGCTAATGTAGCTCATATTAGTAAGAGATTAGACAAGTCTGAGTCTCAGACCCAGGCATGGAAGAAATCTGTGGAAGATATGTTATTACAAGTTCAGGTCCCCTCGGGGTCACAGAAACGTGCGTTTACCCAGTTGGTTGACACTGATACCGACACGGACACTGATTCCAGTGTCGACTATAGTGATTCCAGATTAGATCCGAATTTGGCAAAGAGCATTCAGTACATGATTGTGGCTATTAAAGAGGTATTGCATATCACTGAGGACCCTGCTGTTCCAGATAAAAGGGTCTGTATGTATAAGGAGAAGAAACCTGAGATAACGTTTCCTCCCTCTCATGAACTGAACACGCTATTTGAAAAAGTCTGGGAAAGTCCTGACAAAAAGTTTCAGATTCCCAAAAGAATTACGGTAGCTTATCCGTTTCCCTCGGCAGATAGGGAAAAGTGGGAGTCACCCCCACCGTGGACAAGGCCCTGTCACGTTTGTCTAAAAAGGTGGCTCTCCCGTCACCTGACATGGTGGCCCTTAAGGATCCTGCGGATCGTAAACAAGAAACTACGTTAAAGTCCATTTATGCGACCACAGGTACGCTACTCGGACCTGTCATTGCATCTGCGTGGGTAGTAGTGCTATCGAAAAGTGGGCAGACAACTTGTCTTCTGAAATAGATACCCTAGATAGGGATAGCATCCTCTTGACGCTGGGTTATATCAAGGAAGCTGCGAGAGATATTGGTCTTTTGGGATCAAAGGCCAATGCCATGGCAGTCTCAGCTAGACGAGCGTTGTAGATTCACCAATGGAATGCTGATGCTGATTCCAAGAAAAGTATGGAATCTCTACCATATAAAGGTAAGGCCTTATTTGGTGACGGCCTTGATGATTTGTTATCTACAGCTACCGCGGGTAAGTCATCCTTTTTGCCTTATCTTCCTCCATAACAAAATAAAACGCATCACTATCAGATGCAGTCCTTTCAGCCCAATAAATACAGAAAGGGCCGAGGTTCTTCCTTCCGTGCTACTAGAGAAAGGGGAAGAGGTAAACAATCACCAGCCTTGTCAGGCTCCCAGGAGCAGAAGTCCTCCCAGGCTTCTGCTAATTCCACCGCATGACGTTGGGGCTCCTATGCGGGAGTCCGCACTGGTGGGGGCGCGTCTCAAACTCTTCAGTCAGTTTTGGGTTCGTTCGGACCTAGACCCATGGGTTTTACAAATAGTATCCCAAGGGTACAAGCTGGAGTTTCAAGACGTTCCCCCTCGCCGTTTTTTCAAATCGGCCTTACCAGCTTCTCTTCCGGACAGGGAGGTAGTTTGCGACGCAATACAAAAGTTGTGTCAAAATCAAGTTATCGGCAGGGTTCCCCAGTCACAACAGGGAGAAGATTTTTATTCGAGCCTGTTTGTGGTCCCGAAGCCGGACGGCTCGGTCAGACCAATCCTAAACCTGAAATCCCTAAATTTCTACATAAAGAAATTCAAATTCAAGATGGAGTCTCTCCGAGCAGTGATCTCCAGTCTGGAGGAAGGGGATTTTATGGTGTCGGTGGACATAAAGGATGCCTACTTACATGTTCCCATTTATCCTCCACATCTTCTTCGAGATCTGCCTGTACTGATCCAGTCGAACAATGTAACAGCAGTAGCGTATATAAACCGCCAGGGAGGAACGAAATGCAGAGCGGCAATTGCAGAAGCTACAAGGATTTTCCGTTGAGAGGAAAAGCATACAAGCGCTCTGTCAGCGATCTTCATTCCAGGAGTGGACAACTGGGAAGCAGACTTCCTCAGCAGAAACGATCTCCATCCAGGAGAGTGGGGTCTCCACCAAGAAGTCTTTGCAGAGGTGACAAGTCGTTGGGGAGTTCCTCAAGTAGACATGATGGCATCTCGTCTCAACAAGAAGCTTCAGAGATATTGTTCCAGGTCAAGGGACCCTCAAGCAATTGCAGTGGATGCACTGGTGACACCGTGGGTGTTTCAGTCGGTGTATGTATTCCCACCACTTCCTCTCATTCCAAAGGTTCTAAAGATCATAAGAAGAACAAAGATCCGGGCAATCCTCATTGTCCCAGACTGGCCAAGGAGGGCTTGGTATCCAGATCTTCTGGAATTACTCATAGGAGATCCCTGGCCTCTTCCTCTGCACGAGGACCTGTTACAACAGGGGCCATGCGTGTATCAGGACTTACTGCGGCTACGTTTGACGGCATGGCGGTTGAGCGCAAAATCCTAGCCCGTAAGGGTATTCCCAGTGAAGTCATTCCCACACTTATTCATGCCGGAAAAGGGGTAACATCCAAACATTACCACCGTATTTGGAGAAAATATGTTTCTTGGTGTGAATCCAAGGGGGCTCCTACGGAACAGTTTCGGCTAGGACGTTTTCTCCATTTTCTACAAGCAGGTGTGGATGCCTAAAACTGGGCTCAACTAAGGTACAGATTTCAGCCTTATCGGTTTTCTTTCAGAAACAATTGGCCTCCCTTCCAGAAGTTCAGACTTTCGTGAAAGGCGTGTTGCACATCCAACCTCCATTTGTGCCTCCAGTGGCACCATGGGATTTTAATGTGGTGTTGCAGTTCCTTCAATCACATTGGTTTGAACCTTTACGGAAGGTGGAGTTGAAATTCCTCACTTGGAAAGTGGTCATCCTGTTGGCCTTGGCATCTGCAATGCGGGTGTCTGAGTTAGCGGCCTTGTCTCACAAGAGCCCTTATTTGAACTTCCCTGAAGATAGAGCTGAATTGAGGACACGTCAACAATTTCTACCGAAGGTGGTTTCCTCTTTCCACATGAACCAACCTATTGTGGTGCCTGTGGCTACTGACGCCTTCGCTGAGTCAAAATCTCTGGATGTGGTCAGAGCTTTGAAGATTTACGTCGCCAGAACGGCTCAGATTAAGAAAACAGAGGCTCTGTTTGTCCTGTTTGCTCCCAACAGGGTTGGGTGTCCTGCTTCCTAGCAGACCATTGCACGCTGGATCTGTAACACGATTCAGTATGCTCATTCCACGGCTGGATTGCCATTACCGGAATCGGTGAAGGCCCATTCTACTAGAAAGGTGGGCTCATCCTGGGCGGCTGCCCGGGGGGGTCTCGGCATTGCAACTTTGCCGAACAGCTACTTGGTCGGTGTCAAACACATTTGCAAAGTTCTATAAGTTTGACACCTTGACCTTAAGTTTGATCAATCAGTGCTGCAGAGTCATCCGCACTCTCCCGCCCGTTCTGGAGCTTTGGTATAACCCCATGGTTCTAATGGTGACCCCAGCATCCTCTAGGACGTATGAGAAACTAGGATTTTAATACCTACCGGTAAATTCTTTTCTCTTAGTCCGTAGAGGATGCTGGGCGCCCGTCCCAGTGCGTACGGTATCTGCAGTTATTAGTTGTGGTTACACACATGTTGTGTTACGTTATTGTCAGCATGTTGCTGCATTTGTTCATGCCGTTGGCTTGTGTTCTGTTGAATGCCACGTTCTGCGGCATGCTTGAGGTGTGAGCTGGTATGAATCTCACCTTAGTTTAACAATAAATCCTTTCCTCGAAATGTCCGTCTCCCTGGGCACAGTTCCTATAACTGGAGTCTGGAGGAGGGGCATAGAGGGAGGAGCCAGTTCACACCCTTTAAAAGTCTTAAAGTGCCCATGTCTCCTGCGGATCCCGTCTATACCCCATGGTTCTAATTGTGACCCCAGCATCCTCTACGGATGAAGAGAAAAGGATTTACCGGTAGGTATTAAAATCCTATTTATTTATACAGTGTATGTGTAATGTGAAAATGTCTTGTAAACGACATTGAAGCATTGAAGCACTGAAGACAAAGTCTTTCTGAGCTATGAGGTCCGCCGACAGATGTATTATGGATGGTAATGGCTTTGTTTCATTATTACCGGAGGGCACCGGCATATGCTACCTGAGTACGGGGAGTGTATATACAGTATATATATGCATATTGGTTTCCTTATCTGGCTAACCCCTTCAAGGTCTAGCACCTGGCATTGTCATGTTTCTATACAGTGATGGTTTTCTAATACATTTTTTGAATAGCTCTGTAACTATTCTAAAATACATTTTATCTATCTATCTATCTATCTATCTATCTATCTATCTATCTATCTATCTATCTATGCTAGTTTAACGGACCTGGCATATACTGGGTCACCACAGTCTCCACCCCCGTGCTTGGCTCCACCACCCTCTGGAAACCTCCTCCTGCATATCCTGCGTTTGCCCCTGGGGGTCATTCCGAGTTGATCGCTAGCTGCCGTTGTTCACAGCGCAGCGATCAGGCTAAAAATCGGCAATTCTGCGCATGTGTACGGGGCGCACTGCGCACGCGCGTCGTACTTCCACAAAAGCCGATGCAGTTTTACACAAGCTCTAGCGACGCTTTTCAGTCGCACTGCTGGCTGCAGAGTGATTGACAGGAAGTGGGTGTTTCTGGGTGGTAACTGACTGTTTTCGGGAGTGTGTGTAAAAACGCAGGCGTACCAGATAAAAACGCAGGAGTGGCTGAGGAAACGGGGGAGTGGCTGGTCGAACGCAGGGCGTGTTTGTGACGTCAAAACAGGAACTATATAATCTGAAGTGATCACAAGGTAGGAGTACGTCTGCAGCTATTCTGAAACTGCACAATCTTTTTTTGTAGCAGCGCTGCGATCCTTTCGTTCGCACTTCTGCTAAGCTAAGATACACTCCCAGATGGAGGCGGCTCAGCGTTTGCACTTCTGCTAGAAGCAGCTAGCGAGCAATCAACTCGGAATGAGGGCCATTGTCTTGTACATTTTCTATGACATCTACCATGTGTACCTTTATGTTATGTTTTATGCTGCTTTTTTTCACCATTGGTCGGAGCTGTGGAATGTTGGGGCGGCCTATAAGTACACATTATTAATAATAATAATAATAATGATGCATTAAATATACAAAAGGTGCTAGTTGGTTTCAATTACTTTATAGCCCTTTCTTCTCTACACCATGAGGGAAGTAGGAAGGGATGTGGTATGGAAGGTAGATAGTACCTAGGTCGACCACTATTGGTCGACAGTAACTAGGTCGACATGGTCTCTAGGTCGACAGGGTCTTTTCGTCGACATGGTCTTGGTCGACAGGTCAAAAGGTCGACATGAGTTTTTTATGGTTTTTTGTGTAATTTTCTTCATAGAGTGACTGGGAACCACAAGTAATGCACCGTGTCCCCTCGCTTCGCTCGCAGGTTACCATTCCCAATTGTAGTCCACGTGGATCGTTAAGTATGAAAAGGTTCAAAGAAAGAAAAAAGTGGTGAAAAACTCATGTCGACCTAGAGACCTTGTCGATCTAGAAACCTTGTCGACCGGGATAGTGCCGACCTAGAGACCGGATCCCGCAGGAAGGGACATTACAAGATGTAAGAATATCTTTGCTCCCCCCTCCGCCGATGTCCCCGTGAGCACACAGCACATCAGCTCAGAGCTGCCCCGTTGTGTCTCCTTCCCGGCCGGCTCCTCTGCACATGCGCAGGATCTCGCAAATCACGCGAGATTCCCAGCGCAGTCTGGAGATGGCAGCAGCCACAGCCAGGGACAGCTCTGTACTTGCTGTGGTGAATGGGCATCAATACCTGCAGCTGTCAAAATCGACAGCTGCAGGTGACGGAACGGTCAGCGATGCTGACCGTTCATACATTACCTGCGCATATCGGCTTGCTATCTTTTAGATGGCAGCATCGATATGTCACTGTTCAATCACCACTGCTATCATACATGGGGGGGAAGCATTATAACGCACATAAAGTGCGCTGATACCTCTTCCACCCCTATTTCGACAGTATATACATTTACCTACATATCTGGCACTTTTCAAACTTTCCCTTTCCACACATAAAATCACAAACAGTCATTAGAATGGGCAGGACAGATTCTAACTATGGGCCTAATTCAGAGTTGATCGCAGCAGCAAATTTGTTCCGCAAAACCATGGAGGTCATTCTGAGTTGATTGCACGCTGCGTTGGATGTAACGAATAATCCATACACATAGCCGATCGCAAGAAGATTAACAGGAAGAGGGCGTTTATGGGTGTCAACTGACCGTTTTCTGGGAGTGGTAGGGAAACCGCAGGCGTGTCCGGGTGTTTGGAGGGCAGGTGTGTGACGTCAATTCCGGCACCAAAAAGACTGAAGTGATCGCAAGGGCTGAGTAAGTTCAGACCTACTCTGAAACTGCACAAAATGTTTTTGTAGAGCTCGGCTGCACAGGTGTTCGCACACTTGCAAAGCGAAAGTACACTCCCCCGTGGGCAGTGACTATGCGTTTGCACGGCTGCTAAAAACAGCTAGCGAGCGATCAACTCGGAATGACCCCCTATGTGCACTGCAGGGGGGAAAGATATAACATGTGCAGAGAGAGTTAGATTTGGGTGGGGTGTTGTAAGGATTCTTCCTCTATCCTTTAACCCTCGATGTGATAGTCTCTTAGACGTCCGTGAGTGTAAACCTTTTGCTACAAGTAACATGCAAAACACAAGCAGTAAAGATTCACACTGTTTATTGTTTGTTTAACAAAAGTATATAAAAGAAAGGATTTAGGGCGTGTATGTCCCAAGTCAATAACTAATTGGACAGAACACAAAAGGGGGTCAACATAACATGATTGGCTAGAAACTGCCGCAGCGGAAGGATATACATATATGGGCAAATTTGTACTCAAATAGAAAAGTTATTCACACGGTATAAAAAGATAACAGACAAAGACAGTAGCAAAAAATGTGCTGGAACAAACAGTTCTGTAACACAAACAATTCTATGACATGTGAAGCAGAGACGAGCTTTAACCCTTTCATTCCCCTCTTAGAATCATTATTGTTATACTATATGATTCTTGCAAAGCTTACGTCTTTCTGCACGCCAGTGGACTAGATACTGGGCATATGACTCAGGGCCAGGTACCTCAGTTTCAGTAGTATGGGACAGGGCACCATTGTACATTATGGCATTATCGATACCCTTGGAGGTGAGCTTCTTACAGCACGGGATAATACAGTAAACAATAGTGGTAACAAGAATAAGGGTAATAAGTATAAATATACCTATTTGTATAAGGGCTTGTTTCCAGTTTTCAACCCATCCAAAGTATTGGCTCCATGGATTATCAACACCTGAGTTCCTTTTGAGTTCTTTTGATAATGACTCTAGTTTCTGTATGGCTAATGTTACTTTACCGTTAGGACCTGTGTTATCAGGGATATAGGTACAACATCCTTCGGCTTTGTTGATGTAAACGCATGTACCACCTTTTTCTGCTAGCATCATATCCAGAGCCATCCTATTTTGGAAGGTCATATGGGAAGTAGCTTCTAGTTGCTCAGATATTCCCAGAAGGGCCTCTTTGGTATCATTAACAAATCTTTGTTGGTTATAATATATATAGTTAATCCACGCTACATTTTTGTTTACAGTCACTATAGGGAATAAAGATTCAAATCCTGCAGCTACCTCGTCTCTAGCTTTGAACTTATTTGGAACCCCTCTTGGGACCCCTATAGCATCAATGTATACATGGGGGTCAAAACTACCTCCTGGGAGTGTCCTTTTCTTCCGAAGGATAGGGGAATTAGAGGAAGGAGTGGGGTGGTCTTCGGTGATCATTAGAAGTGGCATTATGACTTTGGCCAGGGCACACTCACCATGCCAGGGCGTATCCAATTTGATCCTAAGTTTCATATCCCCGCATATATAGTAGATGTCGCCTAATGATCTAGTTTGATTAACTAGGACAGTTGTCCTTCTTTCTGCGCAATACCCTGGTGGGAAAGGTTTTAAATCCCTTCCTTTGGTGGTGTTGGATACATAACAGGTATAATTCCCGGGGTATATGGTTATGGTACTTCCGGGATTAGGATTTTTTAATAATATAGGATATTCCTTCTTCCACATTTCACACTGACTATCATTATTTTTAGTATCATTGTATAGGCTAAAGAAGCATCCTTCTTGATCTAAAGGAATGTTTAAAGGTACTGTACCTAAGTGGGGCCTAGATTTGCCACATACGTAACAATTACTCATATTATGTTTTGCAGCATTATACTTCATCCATTCTAGCCAGAAATTAATGTCAGAGAAACCGGTTTCAATGGCTAGGACGTCTTCAAAAGTGGGGTTATTAATGGCTACCATATCCTTAAAGGTAGCAATATGAGGCCTTAAAGGTTTACCTTGGGGAGAAACTCTGGACTGGTATGCTGGATGTTTAAACATATCCCATAAATAAAAGATCTGTCTTGCGCTAAAGTACCCTGTTTTCCACCATATCCCAACTACATAGGTACCATTATCTGCTCTGCTAGGGTGTTGGATGTTTAGTCTAAACCTGTATGCATTCGGGCCTTCATCCATCTTAAAGATAGACAGTCTCTTGAGTAGGGGTACTCCATCAGGTTGACTCCATCTGTTTAAGGCGTCTGATGGTCTGTACCCCCAATCAAGTCCCGTGTTCCACCCCACGGATCCCCAGGAATCACAGTTATATCCCCACCAGGAATCAGTAACACAAATATAAACTGTTTCGGACATCCCTGATTTCCTTTTTTGCTGTATGAAATGTTTGTTGTCAGCAAGCTTGGGGAACATAAAATAGTCTAGGACATAGGTGGCTACGTGTGTATTGGAGGAATTATACCACAAGGTGGGAACCCCGTCGGTGTGTGTAATGTCAACTTCACATGTTGTGAGGTGGATGTGGGCCAGTAGGGCTATCAAGGTAGTTCCCAGGGTAAAGATAGGGGGCATTTTCTTCATCCTCCTCTGGTCTTCTGTCTTCGCTAGGTGGGAGGTCAGGGCTGTCCGCCCCTGTTCGTACCTCACTGGAATCACTTGCTTCTTCTTCAAGGTCTGGTCTGGGAACTTTCTTTACTCGGGATGCATGAATCCAAGTGGGCCCCTCGTCAGTCAGGACTGCTGTTCTGGTCACTGCTACGACTTCTGTCTCGGGACCATAGGTGAAGTCTCCTGGGCTCTTGTTCCTGGGGAGCACCTTTACCACGACTCTGTCTCCAACCTTGAAAGGGTGTGTTGGCTCCTGTGGATTCAAAGGATTTTTACAAACAACTTCATGTTCAATCTCATCAAGTTTGGTTATGAGGGCCCTGACATACTCTTCCCTTATAAGTTCTAGATCTCCTTCCTGTATTATCAACGGTTTTTTTGCCCATGGGGTGGGAAAAGGCCTACCCATCAATATCTCAAAAGGGGAGTACCCTAGGGTTTTCTGTGGGGTCATCCTAATTTCTGCTAGGATGATAGGGAGGACTTGCTTCCATTTGTGGAAGGTACCTCCTGTGGCCTTCCTTAGTTTGTCTTTGAGGGTCCTATTCATTCTTTCTACGACCCCTAAGCTATGCAGGTGGTAGAGCTTTTACTAAGGCCTGTGTGATTTTGGCTGTAAAGGCTGAGCCTTTATCACTATTTATTTGCAGGGGGCACCCCCATCTAGGGATGATTTTCTGTGTTAGGATTCTTGCTACTGTCTTGGCATCCTCTGACTTAGTTAGGAATACTTCTGGCCAGCGAGAGAACATATCTACAATGACCAGGGCATATTCTTGTTTACCTGTACCAGGGATATGGGTAAAATCAATTTGTAAGTGTGTAAAAGGGGTGGTGGGGTATTCAAGATGCTGGTGTTTAGCTTTATTGGGGTTGTTAGGGTTATTCCTGAGGCAAGTGATGCATCTGCTAACATACTGGTCCACAAGTGATTTGGCATTAGTAACATAAAAATCATTGGTTAGTAGGAGGAGTGTTGTGGCTCTACTATGGTGACCAACACCATGGTAATGGGCAATGAGCAAAGGGGCACTGGACTGGGGTATACAGGGTTTCCCCTCTTTGCAGATTAATCCTGATTTAGGATTTTTTCTGCAGAATTGGGTAAGTCCAGTCGGAGAGATCAGTATTAGTCGCAGCAGCTTGAAGTTGAGTGAGCAGATGGACGTTGTCAAGGGAGGGACATGCTCTAGTGAGTGCAATGAGTTCTGCAGCTTGCGCGGACTGATAAGGTATTGGTAGGGCTTCCAACACAGTGTCAGGGAGGGTGACAATGGCATAGCCAGCTTGGTATGTATTGTCATTGGGCCTACTACAGGAGCCGTCAACAAAAACTATGTCTGCGCCTGGTATGGGAACGGGAGACATGTCAAGTCTGGGAGAGGTTTCAGCTTCAATGGAAGCAGCACAGTCATGTAGGTCGGGTGGTTCATCCTCGGGACCTTTCAAGCCTAGAAGGGCATTGAGAATGGGTGTAGGGCCAGAAGAACTGGCAGTGTACTTGATGGTAAGTGTAGGGTTGCCCAAAAGAAGTACTTCATATCCACTAAGGCGTTGTGCTGACATGTGCTGTATGTGTAAGCCTTTAAGAATTGCCAGGACATCATGTGTGGTGTGGAGTACTGTGGTGTGGCCTAAAGTGAGGGTAGTGGCCATTTCTGCAACCATAGCACAGGCTGCCAGAGCCCTAAGGCAGGCAGGCATACCTTGCACAGACACTGGCATGACTTTGGAAAAAAAATGCCACGGGGCGCAACTTCCCTCCATGAAACTGTGTGAGCACCCCCGCCATGGTTTTACAATTGTCCCTTGCATATAGATGGAAAGGTAGTACATAATTGGGGAGGCCAAGTGCCGGACTTTTTCATCAACATACATTTTAAACTTTCATATGCAGTTAACATTTCTTGTGACCATTGTACAGTTTTAGGTTTGTCCTTCAGTGTGGCTTGTCTCAAAATGTTATCATAATAGGAGCAATCAGATATCCACTGTCTGCAGTAATTTACCATACCCAGGAAGGACAGTAGTTCCTTCTGGGTAGTTGGGGTGACCAGGCCCAATACAGACTGTATGCGTTGTGGACTGATTTTCCTCTCTCCCTGAGTGAGCACAAAACCTAAGTAATCAACATGCTTTTTACACCATTGCATTTTTGTTTTGGACACCTTGTGTCCACATTCACAAAGCCAGTTTAGTAATGAAACACCATCCTCTCGGCAGGCCTCCTCAGTTTGACTACAGAGCAGCAGATCATCTGCATACTGTAGCAGGACTGAACCATGGTGAGGTTGCCAGGGCCTCAATGTGGCCTGGAGTACAATGCTATAGACAACGGGTGAGTCAATATAGCCCATGGGTAATCTGCACCAGGTAAGTTGTTTACCCTCAAAAGAAAAGGCAAAAAGTAATTGTGTCTGTGAATCTACAGGTATGCTGAAAAAGGCATTCTTCAAATCAATTACAGAGAAGAACGCAGCATCTGCAGGGATTGCAGAAATGAGTGAGTTTACATCTGGAACAATTGGTGCAATTGGGACAATTAACTGATTGATCGCTCTGAGATCCTGTACAAATCTTATACTGCCATCAGCTTTGGCAACAGGGTTCACAGGAGTACAGTATGGTGATACAATATGTCTGAGAATACCCTGTTGTAAGAATTGCTGTATCATGGGGCGGAGACCTTCTATCTTTTCTGGTGAGAGGGGATACTGCTTTTGATAAACAGGTTGTGAGTCGGGTTTGAGATTGGCCTTATATGGTGTGCATGAGATTAGGCCAGTGTCATATGGACCTTCTGACCAAAGAGCGGGGTTTACTTGGGCTAAGTCAGGCATTGGTGGGTATCCCATTGATTCCCATTGAAGGAGCAGTCTTTTCCAAATCACCATCATATAGGTCAGAACACAAAACACTGGTTGTTGCACCGCTGTCCACTAAAAAGGGAATTTTACTTCCATTTATAATAAGTGGCAGCAGAGGTGAATCTTTCCAATGACGGGTGAGTTGAATAAAGGCTGGGATACCCTCCTCCGGGCCCCGTCAGTGCGCGGGGTCTTGCCAGTCAACTCTGAAACGTACATGATCAGAGAGAGGGTTGTCATGGCGTGGGCGGGGGTGTTGTTGGGGGGCAGGATTCAGAGCAGGCTGTCGAGGTGTCTGAGGGGGCTGGGGGCAATCTCTTGCCCAGTGACCATCCTGGCCACAGTTGTAACAGGAGGTGTGCCGTTTGCCGGCCATGTCTCCTGTAGGTGGTTTATGTTGGGGTCTTTGGAATCTTCCCTGACTGCGGGGTTGGTTCTGTCTGTCAAAGCGTCTGGAGTTCTGATAGTTATGAGTGGGTGCAGGTTTCTTTACATCAAAACACCCTGCAGCCTCTTTCTCATACAGATGTTTTTTCAAAATCTTTCGTACTATCAGAAGTCCAGGAAGAGACGCTTTGCTTAACAGAAACTATGACAGAAGGTAGAAGGTTGTTAATGAAGGTGGAAATGAGTAAGCTTTCCGAGTTAAGCAAAGGTAAGCCAGCGTCATCTGTCCAGCAGTCCTTAAACCTTTTCCAAAACTCAGTAACAGACTCTGAAGGCTTCTGTTTACAAGCTACAGCGACAGGCAAAGAAGCACGGGTTTTAAAGACTTCCTTCATATGTGTATCAATTTCCTTCCACATATCCTCGATACCTGTCAGTGTGTTGAGGGGGTATGCAGCGGCACTATTTTGTGCAGCAGGTGTGTGGATGGCAGGGACCTTTGTCCAATCCCATCCATTATAGTGGTCGATTACACCATCTATAATCAGCCTCATGTCTTCTTGTGTATAGCTGCGTCCTTTGCAAGCTTTGCGCAAATAAGATATACAGCCATCGGGGGTAATGGTGGGCTTGGGACAGTGTTTTACTATCCTGTCTAAATCTTCTATTTCAATGGGTTTTGTTAACATTTGGTCTCCCACTGTCATAAAGGGTAAGTGGAGGGCAACGGTGGTGGAAGAAGCTTCACCGCCGTCAGAGAATTCAGTTCCTCTTCGAGTGACATGGGGGGAGAAGGAGCCCTCGGCAGCGATAGTGGAATCGGCTGTGCGGCGGGTGGCTGGTTGTTTAAGGGATGTGGGCTGGGAGGTTATTACACTATTATCTAAACTCTGGGTTACTGGTGCGTTAGGGATAGAGCTAGTGGACGCATTTTCTAGCAGTGGAGTTGGAGGCGATCCCATCTGCTGTGAAAGGGTTACTGCTGCTAAGAGATCTGTGTCTTTAAGAGCAGGATATACTGGAATGTAAGGGGGAGGCGAGAGGGTTTTCAAAGATTTACAGGTTCTCACTTCCTCCCTTCTGTGCTGTTGGGAACTGATATTTTTAATCCTCCTTTGTTTCTTATTGATGGATTTATCATACCAATAGGGCGCTATGGTCAGCCACTGCTCACCCCCGGCCCGCATATATGTCATATCCCATTGTGGATCATGATCATACCACGGCCAGGCTTCCCTATCCCCTAAACAAAGACCTTTAACCATATCCATATAGAAAGGGTAATTACTGCCTTCCCGTGGAAATGGGTCCTGTCCTGCTTTCTCTGTCCACCCTGCTAAATTATCCACCCAGGGATCAATCAAATAATAATCAGAGGTAGAATTACGGGCCACGTATTCTTTACATGTCTCCCCGGGTAGGGGAGGGGGGTATACAGTTTTCTTACTCTGACCAGAGCCCATAGTAAAAACACAATTTCCAACAACTTTCTATGCATGCATCAGCTAACCAGTTAATTAGTTATTGACAATATCACAATATCATCTGCATAGTACTTTAACAGAACAATCGATAGTAATAATCTGTACGTTTACTCACCACTCGTACAGGGACTTGGAAATGCAGCGTATTGTGATAGGAAGCAAGAAAGTTATAAGGGTATTCAACAGACGTGCACTTACCACCCGTCAAGCTGAATACATGAAACTTATACTCTAATATCTGTTATGGCCATAACATAATAAGTAGACAATCAAATCGAGGTAAAATCTACGTTATGTATAGACTCCCAGGTCTATTTTAAGTATCCCAGATACTAACGTCTTTGGAGAATTGCGCTTGGACCCCTGGTCACTTCTCAGACGTATCTTTAAGTCCCAGACATTAAAGATGTTTAGTCACGTGTTCCCAGAACACTGACACGGATTCAGCTTCAGTGTATGACCGCAATCCCGTATGGCAAAGACAGACAATAAATTCTCTATCTTCCCGGTCCGGGGACGATCAACTGAATCCCGGCAAGAGCCCCCACTTGTAAGGATTCTTCCTCTATCCTTTAACCCTCGATGTGATAGTCTCTTAGACGTCCGTGAGTGTAAACCTTTTGCTACAAGTAACATGCAAAACACAAGCAGTAAAGATTCACACTGTTTATTGTTTGTTTAACAAAAGTATATAAAAGAAAGGATTTAGGGCGTGTATGTCCCAAGTCAATAACTAATTGGACAGAACACAAAAGGGGGTCAACATAACATGATTGGCTAGAAACTGCCGCAGCGGAAGGATATACATATATGGGCAAATTTGTACTCAAATAGAAAAGTTATTCACACGGTATAAAAAGATAACAGACAAAGACAGTAGCAAAAAATGTGCTGGAACAAACAGTTCTGTAACACAAACAATTCTATGACATGTGAAGCAGAGACGAGCTTTAACCCTTTCAGGTGTGTTCAATCTGAAATCTAAATTGCTGTGTAAAAATAAAGCAGCCAGTATTTACCCTGCACAGAAACAAAATAACCCACCCATATCTAACTCTCTTCAAATGTTATATCTGCCCCCCCCCCCCTGCAGTGCACATGGTTTTGCCCAACTGCTAACAAATTTGCTTCTGCGATCAACTCTGAATTACCCCCTAAGACATTATTCGTCCTATTGTTTATTGCAATTACGTTTCAACACCTGCCAGGAATGCGGAAACACTTGAACATTTTATGTGCGGCAGCATAAACCTGGTGACTGCAGTATCTGTTCCTGGGATTGACTCTCTCATGAAATAAATGCATTGTTATTAAACAACTTAGTTTTGTACCAAGCGGGTTTAACTGGAAATAACGTAGTGTGTGAATGAAAGGGGTTCTTCTTTAGTGTGGTAAAATATTCTTGGTATCATTTTCTCAGGTAATTAATGACAAATAAATTCAGAATTGTCTACCAGTAAAAGCTTTTAAGGTAATTTATGTGTGATGCTATTAGCCACACACATTGGCGTTTTAAGAGAGGAGGGGGCTTCGGTGCAGGCTCTGGGTGGGCCCCGTCCTCACCACGGCGCTGTACTCTCCGGCATTGTCCCGGAATCTACGGCCCTTTTTGAAGTGACTTTTTGCCGCGACGGCTGCAGCATATGACGCTAGACTCCAGAGAGGTGAGTATTAAAATATGGGTGCAATGTGTGTGGTGTCCGCCCCCCCCCCCCCCCCGCCCCCCGGACCCAGGGGCCTGTGTACACCACCTATGGCCACATATAGTGCCTATAAAGTATTCCCCACTTTTGGCATTTTACACAGTTACCGTTCTTACTTCATGGACTAAAAATGCAGAGTCATTTGCTTTACTTATAGTACACTGTTCCTATATGTTCCTACACTGAATACTGTATACTGAAAACCAACAACACAATTACAAACAGAAATCCTTGAGACCAGACCCGAAAAGTGAGTATTTCAAAGGCCAATTGTACTAAGCCTTGGAGAGTGGTAACGTGCAGGGAGATGGGGTCTATGTACTAAGCCTTAGAGAGAGATAAAGTGGACAGAGATAAAGTACCAGCCAGTTAGCTCCAACTGCCATGTTACAGGCTGGTTTTGAAAAATGACATTTAGGAGCTGGTTGGTTGGTACTTACTCTCTCCACTTTGCTTCTATCCAAGTCTTAGTACATTGACCCCTAAGTACCAACCAGTCTGCTCCTAACTGCCATCTTATAGGCTGTAGAAAAAAGGATGAACCCCTAGTAAAAAGGTGCATTATAAGCAGCCCAGGAGAAACCTGCCCTGAGAAACCTTGCCAAGTTTAAAAATACAGTAAAATAGTAGGGCTTATTATCTTAGGCGCTGTAAAAACAATAATCACAGAGTGAGATTTGTTTATATGTCCCTCATAATCACTGTTGGTAATTCACACTTCACCAGAAGAAGACCACCTCCCTCGTATCTTTCGTTAGGTACGTGCGCTCATGAAAAAGAAAATAAACACGTGTAGAACAGTTTTTCTGGGTTTTTTTTTATTTTTTTAAATAACGCTGTCCGTGCATGTTGGAAGGGAGACTATATGAAGATGTGGGTGTAACCCAACTCACACTATATGATATAGTGACATGTACGTAAAGGTTTATTTTCAACCAGTACCCAATTAAGTGAAGGATTAGAGTATCACCCCTGATAGTTTATGTGTACCCCACTGACTAAGGAGTCAGGAGATGAGGATGACAGACACATAAAGGTATCTTTGTATCACACAAGGTGTTTGAAGAATGAGGGCATACCCTACTCACAGCAGATGGGGATAGTTTGAAGCATATCTGGGTTTATTTTAGACTTTGGTATATATAATCTCACACGCCTCAGACCTCTTATATCAGAATACTCTAGAAATTGCCACTGAAAAGAGTTATATTTCCAAGCACAGTTTATTTTTATAAAAAATCCGAGACAAATGTGATATTTAGAACACGATATAAAAACATGAAAGCCACGGTGAAACGCCAATGTTGTACAAACTACAGTTTAAGAATACAAAAAGACAAAAAATAAAAACCAAAAATGATCCAAAGGTATTCTTCCAGATATTCTAATGGAATGAAAAAGTCATACCTATATAGTTATGAAATTTGGAAAAACAGCTGTTCACACTCCTTAACCTGTCAACGTATTTTGGCCCACGGTAGGCCTTTATCTTGATACACCTGAGAGGAGGTGTTGAAAATAAACACCTTTTATGATACACAGATACCTTTATGTTCCTGTCATCTCCTGACTCCTTAGCATAAACCACGGGCGGATTGGAACGGAAAAGCAGCCCTAATGGGTGTGAGGTCTTTTGAGGTGGCGGGGTCAGTTAAGGGAGCAGGATAACTACTTATAGGGTGTGATTCTGAGTTGAACACAGTTGTCTTTCTTGTATGTTTTGCTGCAGTTTAATCTGTGACTTTATGCTAATGCCAGTACAATTTTAATACCTGCCCAGTGGTGAAGCAGGCACAACACATTCAGCGGATGATTGGTAAGTGCGTATGCACTTGCCAATCGATAGACAGGTCGGCTGGGTCATCTGACCCATTGGCCAGGTGTATACCAAGCTTTACCCAGCAGCCAGTGTAAATTGGCAGTAGCACAATGACAAGTATACCTGCAATTTACTGTAATCATAGGAACCCAGACAGGGATGTTAGATTGTATGCAATAGATGCCCTAACTATGATTGTCTCCAGAACACCCCCCCCCCCCCCCCCACACACACACACCTGGACACACACACAAATGCTCTTTGTATTATATATAATACAAAGAGCCAGAGGCAGAACTCTGGGAGGCAACGGAGTCAACTGCCGCCGGGCTCCTGCTTTGAAGGGGGGCACTTCTCCTCCGGTTCTGTGTGTTCAGCGATATTAATCAATTAAGTTAGTTGACAGCAGCCGGTATCTCTTCCGCAGCTGATTTCCCCACTAGTCACTACACCTTACAAATCACACCCTCTTTATTATAGATATACTGGAAGCAGACACCTGATGAAGCTATTTGCTCCTATAAAGGAAGCATGGGAAATCTAACTATATGCAGTTATTTCTCTGACAATTACAAGTAACTTCATATAGTTAGAATTCTCATACTTCCTATGCAAGAGCAAATATCTCCATCAGTAAGGTGCATGCTTCCAGTGTAATAGGTTGTGGGTTCTAATCCTGGATATGACACATGCAAATTAATTGTCAGAGAAATAATCAGCATTGTGAGTGACTGAGCAGATCTATGTAGTGTGTGGCTGGACTCCTACAAAGATCTGCCCAGTAGCAATGGTTTTGTAGTAGCTTCATATAGCTAAAATCTGCAGGCCTGCTCTCTCTCTTTCTCTCTCTCTCTCTCTCTCTATATATATATATATATATATATATATATATAGGGGGTCACCAATATTTTTCTTGACTCCGGGCAACTGGGACAAACTTACGCCACTGCAAAGAGCATTAGTGACCACCGTATCATTGGCCAGAGAGCATCAATATACTGTAGAGAGCTATTTAGTACCCAAAATGTAATACAAACTACATGTTGTGACTGCGACATATTATCACCCGTCTTATCATTAAATAACCCCTCCTCAACATCATTAACACAATGAGACTCATCATAACATGTCCATTCAACATAATGAACCCCTTTCATCTTCCCCATTAATAATTAGCCCGCACGTCAATTCATTCATTTTCTAACTAATTTCGCTCATTACCTCCCTTAGGGTCCTATTCATTATCACTTATGGGCATAAATACCAGATTCTGTATATTTTTTGTAACAGGCCCATTCATATTTAGGGGCCCAATGGGGCTGCCTAGTATTTAGCAAACTCAGAAAACTGAACTTTTTTGTAGTCTGTCTGCTAGAACCACTGCCATCTTCATATTGGTTCTCAGAGCCCAGCTTTTTCCTATGGGACTGGGGTTGCAAAGAAGGATCCGAGCGGATCCCTCTGCTTTCTCCGCACTGCGAGACCTTCAGCCGTATGCATGTATGAACTCAGGTCATGCATGCCACAGTCAACCAGGTTGGCTCCGGTGAGTATCACCTCTACCTAAGTGTTAGGGATCGCCGGGACAGCTACCACATTGGAGCAGCTGTCCCCACATTGAAGCCACTATATAGTCAAAATCGTAAGGAAAGTTAGTGCAAATCGCACCGTGTGTACACAGCTTGAGATACTGATGTGCGCTCTCGTGGTATCGTTCTCACAAGAAAAGATAGACTGTGCAGGCAAGTCAATCTTGACTATATTGTGTACAATCTACACCATAGTATAGTCAAAATTGGCACTTAGTCAAAATCTCACATAGTCAAAATCTCAAGTAAAGATAGGATAGTATCAGTGGTTCAGGGGAAAAAGCAAACTCAATATCTCACCGTGTGTATACACCTTAAGATAGCTGAGTTACAGGCTGTGTAACAGAGCCGCTCCGCTCATTAGCCACACATGCCGGATCCAGCCTATACTATTCCTACTACCAGGCACACTCTACTAAAATAGCGCCGCCCATGCTGCAGCTCTGCAGGGACCACAGCTGGCCCAAAGTCTTGAAAATAAGACTGGCCCAGGGGGCATCTGTCACCTGCTCAGCCCGCTTCTGCTTGCAATAATATGCAGAAAATGCACCAGCCACTGCAGCCCAGTGACACTGCCTTATAACAGTATGTATTGGCGATTGGTGGTCCACTCTGGGAGAAGCAGTGAAGTAGTACCACATCAAAGGGATTTGGGAGTGTAATATATATGTTGCTCAAGGATAACACCTCCCACAATGCTGGCAGCCAGGCATGTACACAGGGCTGTAGCCTTACCTCACCATGGGCTATATGTACTAAGCCATACCTCCCATCTGTCCTGATTTTCACGGGACAGTCCCGCTGTCCCACCCGCGTGCCGCAGTGTCCCGCAGTGGGGTGGGGAGGGCTCTGTCACTCACTGCTCTGCCTAGCAAAGCAGCGGTGAATAGACGCACAGCATCTATTCACTTGAGTCAGAGGGAGAGGGGGCATGCCAGCAGCTCAGAGAGAGCGCTGGGCATGCCCCCTCAGTGACAACAATGGGGGCGTGGCTCGAGATTGCGGGTCCTCCATGAAGCCACGCCCCCTTTTCTTAGGCCATGCCCCTTTTTCGGGAGTGTGTCCCTCTTTCGGCAAAGGAAAAGTTGGGAGGTATGAGTAAAAAGTGATAAAGTGGAGAGTGATAAACTACCAACCAACCAGCTCCTAAATTTAATTTTTCAACACAGCCTGGCTGGAACTTTATCACTCTACACTTTATCACTTTTCAATGCTTAGTACATCTGGCCCCATATAGCAGTAGCAGCGGTTGTATCTCCAGGTGTGTATAGCAGCAGCGGGGGTATCTCCAGGTGTGTATAGCAGCACCATTAGCGGGGGTATCTTTAGGTGTGTATAGCAGCAGCAGCAGCGGGGGTATCTCCAGTGTGTATAGCAGCAGCGGGGTTATCTCCAGGTGTGTATAGCAGCAGCGGGGGTATCTCCAGTGTGTATAGCAGCAGCAGGGGTATCTCCAGGTGTGTATAGCAGCAGCAGCAGCAGGGGGAATCTCCAGGTGTGTATAGCAGCAGCAGGGGTATCTCCAGGTGTGTATAGCAGCAGCAGGGGGAATCTCCAGGTGTGTATAGCAGCAGCGGGGGTATCTCCAAGTGTGTATAGCAGCAGCTGGGGTATCTCCAGGTGTGTATAGCAGCAGCGGGGGTATCTCCAAGTGTGTATAGCAGCAGCTGGGGTATCTCCAGGTGTGTATAGCAGCAGCGGGGGTATCTCCAGGTGTGTATAGCAGCAGCGGGGGTATCTCCAGGTGTGTATAGCAGCAGCGGGGGTATCTCCAAGTGTGTATAGCAGCAGCTGGGGAATCTCCAGGTGTGTATAGCAGCAGCAGGGGTATCTCCAAGTGTGTATAGCAGCAGCTGGGGTATCTCCAGGTGTGTATAGCAGCAGCAGGGGGAATCTCCAGGTGTGTATAGCAGCAGCGGGGGTATCTCCAGGTGTGTATAGCAGCAGCGGGGGTATCTCCAGGTGTGTATAGCAGCAGCAGGGGGAATCTCCAGGTGTGTATAGCAGCAGCAGGGGGAATCTCCAGGTGTGTATAGCAGCAGCGGGGGTATCTCCAAGTGTGTATAGCAGCAGCTGGGGTATCTCCAGGTGTGTATAGCAGCAGCGGGGGTATCTCCAGGTGTGTATAGCAGCAGCGGGGGTATCTCCAGGTGTGTATAGCAGCAGCGGGGGTATCTCCAGGTGTGTATAGCAGCAGCGGGGGTATCTCCAGGTGTGTATAGCAGCAGCGGGGGTATCTCCAGGTGTGTATAGCAGCAGCGGGGGTATCTCCAGGTGTGTATAGCAGCACCATTAGTGGGGGTATCTCCAGGTGTGTATAGCAGCAGCGGGGGTATCTCCAGGTGTGTATAGCAGCAGCGGGGTTATCTCCAGGTGTGTATAGCAGCAGCGGGGGTATCTCCAAGTGTGTATAGCAGCAGCTGGGGAATCTCCAGGTGTGTATAGCAGCAGCGGGGGTATCTCTAGGTGTGTATAGCAGCAGCGGGGGTATCTCCAGGTGTGTATAGCAGCAGCAGGGGGAATCTCCAGGTGTGTATAGCAGCAGCTGGGGTATCTCCAGGTGTGTATAGCAGCAGCGGGGGAATCTCCAGGTGTGTATAGCAGCATCGGGGGTATCTCCAGGTGTGTATAGCAGCAGCGGGGGTATCTCCAGGTGTGTATAGCAGCAGCGGGGGTATCTCCAGGTGTGTATAGCAGCAGCGGGGGTATCTCCAGGTGTGTATAGCAGCAGCGGGGGTATCTCCAGGTGTGTATAGCAGCACCATTAGTGGGGGTATCTCCAGGTGTGTATAGCAGCAGCGGGGGTATCTCCAGGTGTGTATAGCAGCAGCGGGGTTATCTCCAGGTGTGTATAGCAGCAGTGGGGGCATCTCCAGGTGTGTATAGCAGCAGCGGGGGTATCTCCAGGTGTGTATAGCAGCACCATTAGTGGGGGTATCTCTAGGTGTGTATAGCAGCAGCGGTGGTAATTCCAGGTGTGTATAGCAGCAGCGGGGTTATCTCCAGGGATGGCAGATGAGGGCCCACATTCCTGCTATGATGTGCTGATGCAATGACAGTTGCTGTGTGTGCAATAATCTGCTACTGCTCACTCCACCGCCATCACTAATGCGACGACTCTGCGCATGCATGCATCCCAGCCCATGAAGAAGCAGCGGCGGCCATCACAGGGAGATCTTAGGACACAGTTGGAACAGCAGCTACTGCACATGTGTCAGAGTGTCCCTCCTACGTCACCACATTCCCTCCCTCCAGTGCTGGCTCTGAGGCTACTCACTGCTGCTACAAGGCGAATGTAACATGTTCCTTCTGCTCCTCTCAGGTAGCGGCAGCGGGAAGTGACCGCTAGCCAAGGGAACTATGAAACCGGCCCGGTGGAAACTTTCTCACTGTCCCGGCAGCCCAATCCGCCCCTGCAACCAACCAAGTAGCTCCAGTCATTTTTTTAAAACTCGGTTTCTGTATACAGAGCAGAACAAAATTTGTATTGGAAAAAAGCTGTGGCTGCTACTGTACATTGTAGCACTTTGTATACAGTGTTGCATATCAAATTAATTGACACGGTCTCCTCATGCATCCTAGTCACATCTCCACTCCAAGGCTTAGTAAATAGATTCCACAATCTGTAACTGTCTGTAACAGAAGCTGACTGGCTGGTCATTTATTTCTCTCAACTTGATCTCTCTCCAATGCTTAGTACATAGGGGGTAATTCCAAGTTGATCGCAGCAGGATTTTTGTTAGCAATTGGGCAAAACCATGTGCACTACAGGGGAGGCAGATTTAACATGTGCAGAGAGAGTTAGATTTGGGTGTGGTGTGTTCAATCTGCAATCTAATTTGCAGTGTAAAAATAAAGCAGCCAGTATTTACCCTGCACAGAAATAAAATAACCCACCCAAATCTAACTCTTTCTGCACATGTTAAATCTGCCTCCCCTGCAGTGCACATGGTTTTGCCCAAAAATCCTGCTGCGATCAACTTGGAATTACCCCCATAGACTGTTCCTTTAATATAGATGAGTAAATACCTTTATATACCTTATATACATATTTGTATCTAGAACTGCTTTAAAACATTGTGGATAGTTCAGAGTTGATCGCAGCAGCAAATTTGTTAGCAGTTGGGCAAAACCATGTATACAGGTGGGGCAGATATAACATGTGCAGAGAGAGTTAGATTTGGGTGGGTTATATTGTTTCTGTGCAGGGTAAATACTGGCTGCTTTATTTTTACACTGCAATTTAGATTTCAGTTTGAACACACCCCACCCAAATCTAACTCTCTCTGCACATGTTATATCTGCCCCTGCTGTGGTGCACATGGTTTTGCTCAACTGCTAACAAAATTGCTGCTGCGATCAACTCTGAATTAGGCAAATAGGGGGTAATTCCAAGTTGATCGCAGCAGGATTTTTGTTAGCAATTGGGCAAAACCATGTGCACTGCAGGGGAGGCAGATATAACATGTGCAGAGAGAGTTAGATTTGGGTGGGCTGTATTCAATCTGCAATCTAATTTGCAGTGTAAAAATAAAGCAGCCAGTATTTACCCTGCACAGAAATAAAATAACCCACCCAAATCTAACTCTTTCTGCACATGTTATATCTGCCTCCCCTGCAGTGCACATGGTTTTGCCCAATTGCTATCAAAAATCCTACTGCGATCAACTTGGAATTACCCGCATAGTTAGAATCTGTCCTGCCCCATGGGGGTAATTCCAAGTTGATCGCAGCAGGACATTTTTTAGCAGTTGGGCAAAACCATGTGCACTACAGGGGAGGCAGATTTAACATTTGCAGAGAGAGTTAGATTTGGGTGTGGTGTGTTCAATCTGCAATCTAATTTGCAGTGTAAAAATAAAGCAGCCAGTATTTACCCTGCACAGAAACAAAATAACCCACCCAAATCTAACTCTCTCTGCAAATGTTATAACTGCCCCCCCCTGAAATGCACATGGTTTTGCCCAACTACTAAAAAATTTCCTGCTGCGATCAACTTGGAATTACCCCCCATGTGCACTGCAAGTGTGGCAAATATAACATTTGCAGAGAGAGTTAAGGGCCCTACACACTTAAAGATTATCTGTCCAATCTGCCTGATTGGAAAGAAAATCTGGAAATGTCTGGGAGCAAATGACAATTGACTATTTGCTCTCAAACCCTGGAAAACAGACAAAAATGGACTTACAGACAAATTGGTTAAGTTTGTTTCATTAAACAAATTTATCAGAACAACCATTTGTCCATTTTCTTGATTTTGGGAGTAAATGGTTGATTGTCATTTGCTCCCAGACATTGCTAGATTTTCTTTCCAATCAGCCAGATTGGACAGATAATCTTTAAGTGTGTAGGGCCCTTTAGATTTGGGTGGGTTATTTTGTTTCTGTGCAGGGTAAATACTGGCTGCTTTATTCTTACACTGCAATTTAGACCAAATCTAACTCTCTCTGCACATGTTACATCTGCTCCCTCTGCAGTGCACATGGGGGGTCATTCCGAGTTGATCGCACGTAGCAACTTTTTGCTGCTCGTGCGATCAACTAGACGCCACCTATGGGGGTGTGTATTTTAGCATAGCAGGGCTGCGAACGCTCGTGCAGCACTGCTGTGCAAAAAAAAGTTTCACTCAAAACAAGACTAGCCCTGTAGCTACTTACCCAGTGTGACAGATCCAGCGATGAAGGTCCCGGTCCTGACGTCAGACATCCGCCCTCCGTTCGCCTGGACACACCTGTGTTCTTCTTACCACTCCCTGAAAACGGCTGGAAACGATGAGTATCCGCCCCGGAACGCCTTCCGCCTGTCCATCTTCTTGCGATCACATTTGTCGCTGGCAGCGTTGTTGCCCGGCGACAATCGTTCGCATGCAGCCAAGAAACGCTGCGTGCAAACGGGTCGGAATGACCACCATGGTTTTGCCCAACTGCTAAAAATTTGCTGCTGCGATCAACTCTGAATTCCCCCCATTGTTTGAACAATAGCTTGTGTACTGCTTCTTTGCTGCGTACAGTTTCAGTAATTACTGAGTTTGGAAATAACAAATATGGCATCATCTGGCATAATTAGATAAACATTCACTGTGTAGAATTTTCTTAATTCATTTTAATAAGGTCTGTCTAGCAATACATTTTCCGATCAAACTTCCTTTTTAGCTGTGTTGTTTTCTTAATTGAAAATGAATTTCCCATCCACTGTAACTTCCTCACTTTCAAGTTTAATATCTGTTACATCCTGCTGGATTTCACTGAATTTGAAAAATAGGGTCACAGATCAGCAAGCCAAAAGGTTGCAATGGAGCACATCCTAAATAAACATGTGGCAATATAATTGCTGCTGAGTGCAGACATGTTCCTATTGGCTCAGTCCTACTATTTGTCTGACACAGGAAGGACTGACATCCCTAGCTTTTAGCTGGAAAGCAGCATACTGCACTCACGTGTAGGTGACATGTTGATGGATTAGAAGAAATGTCTGCTTCCATTTGTAACTTTAGTGGTAAAAGCTTAGCAAACATTTATAGCACCTTAGTATGGTGACCTCACCATTCAGTAAGCCTGATGATGCCTAGTTCCCACAGAATGACAACATTGAAGCATACATGCTTATGCCTGCAAATGAATGAATGAATGGCTCCCAGTGCCCGGCAGAAGCCAGTGGCTAGGTGCCGGGCGGGGACCAGGAGACCTTGCACCCGGCGTAAGGCCTCCTGGTCCCCGCCCAGCGCAAGGCGCACCTCCCGGCGCTAACAGTACCTCCCTTGAAGAGGGGTTAAGAAACCCCTAGAACCAGGTTTCTGGGGCTATTTCTTGAAGAATCCTTTAATTCAGAAGCATAGAGGAACTTCCCAGGCACCCAGGCTCTCTCCTCAGGACCGTAGGCTTTCCAATGAAATAAATAATGTACTTGACCCCACACAAACTTGGAGTCCATGATTCTCTCAACAAAAAAATCTTGATGTCCCTGAATCATGACTGGAGAAGGTCTCCTGAAACCTCCTTATTTAAATTTCTTAGAAACAAATGCCAGCTTTAATAAGGAACAATGGAAGGTATTATTAATTCTCAAAGATCTGGGTAATTGCAGATGGAAAGCAACAGGATTGATTTTCTGGATGATTCGAAATGGTCCAATGTAAGGGGGACCCAGTTTCTGGGGATGTCTGGTGGAGCTTGTTGTTTCGGGGAGATAACCACACCATGTCTCCTACTGTGAAAGCACAAGATTTCTGAAAGCTGTCAGCAAATTTCTTAAACCGGGCTGCCGCTTCCCCCAAGGCTTGCTGTACTCCCCTCCAAATCCTCGTGAGGTGAGACACGCAGGGAAAAGAAGAACTAGACTGTTGTGATGGAGTGAAAGTATTAAATTTAGGATGAATACCGAAAACACAAAAGAAAGGTGACATGGAAGTTGAAGAATGCTCAAGATTATTATACGCAAATTCTGCAAAGGGTAGATGGTCAACCTAATCATCCTGGTATTTAGAGATATACCATTGCAGATATTGCTCCAATGATTGATTAACTCGTTCCGTCTGACCATTGGACTGTGGATGATATCCTGATGAGAGACTAATATTGATCCCCAGTTCGGCACAAAAAGACCTCCAGAAACGGGCCACGAATTGAGAGCCTCTATCTGAGACAATGTCTTGTGGTAGGCCATGAATACGGAATATGTGTTGAATGAACAATGAAACAAGATCCTTAGCATTAGGCAGTTTAGACAAGGGAATGAAATGAGACATTTTACTGAAACGGTCAACTACTACCCAGATGACCGAGCATTTGGAAGATTTTGGCAGGTCCACAATAAAATCCATTGACAAATGGGTCCATGGCTTGGAGGGTACAGGCAGAGGATGTAATTGTACAGAAGGAAGAACACAAGAAGACTTGTTTTTGGCACAGATATGACAGGCTTTAACTCCTGAACGTCTGTTTTGATAGTTAGCCACCATACTGAGTGAGAGAGAAGGTGTAAGGTCTTATTAACCCCTGCATGTCCTGAGGGCTGACCTGAGTTTCTCTGGGACAAACAGGAGTTCTGAAGGAGTCTCAGATGGTGCCTGCATCTGTGCTGACTGGACTTTAGAGGCAAGATTCATGGTTAGACCGGCAAGAATACATCCTGGGGTAAGAATCGGTACCGGACGTTTAGAGACTTCATGACTAGACAGAAAACTCTGTGATAAAGCGTCAGCTTTGATGATTTGGAGCCGGGCCTATAGGTAATTACAAAACTAAGTACAGTGCCCATCTGGCTTGCCGAGAGTTCAATCTTTTAGCAGATTCAAGATAGACTAAATTTTTTTGGACTGTGAATACGGTTACTGTATGTCTTGCTCCCTCCAGCCAGTGCCTCCATTCTTCCAGAGCACATTTGACTGCTCTTGATTTCGTATGTCATAGTTGACTTCAGCAGGGGAAAATTATCAGGAGAAAAAGGCACAGGGGTGGAGCTTATGACTGACTGGATCCTCTTGTGACAGAATAGCTCCAACGCCTACTTCGGAGGCATCCACTTCTACAATGAAAGGCAGATCTGGATCGGGATGCCGGAGAACAGAAGCAGAGATAAATGCTATTTTAAGGTCCTCAAAGAACTTTACCGCCTGTGGCGACCAATGAGCAGGATCCACACCTTTCTTAGTGAGACTCATAATTGGGGCTACAATTGAAGAAAATGAATCGATAAACCTTCTGTAGTAGTTTGCAAAACCGAGGAAACTTGTAGCTTTTTGATTAGAAGGACGAACCCACTCCATAATTTCCTGCAGTTTGTTAGGGTACATAGAAAACCCCTTGGAGGTGATGATGTATCCTAGGAAGGCCACCTTCTCAACCTCAAACTTACATTTTCCAATTTTGCATAGAGATGATTCTCCCGGAGCTTGGTGAGGACCGCTTTTACATGAGTTCGGTGTTCTTTGAGTGAGGTGGAATAGATCAGAATATCATCAATATAGACGACCACAAATCTTCCAAGGAATTCTCGAAGAACATCATTAATAAGATCCTGGAAGACGGCAGGGGCGTTGAAGAGTCCAAAAGGCATTACCAAATATTCGTAGTGGCCTAATTGGTTATTGAATGCAGTTTTCCACTCGTCCCCCTGCCGGATCTGAATGAGATTGTATGCTCCTCGCAAATCAATCTTAGAGAAAACTGTAGCATTTCTGAGCTGATTAGTGGCAATGGATATGAATTTTATTCAGTCCCCTGTAATCGATGTGTAGAAAGAAAGGTTACCCAAGGTTCTCGGGCGCTTAGGTATAGGGTGCTATGCCAAGCAGCAGCCTTAGAAATACGAGAAGTCACTCCCACAAGGTAAAAACAAAAAGCAGAGTGAGGCTGCGCTAAACTGTTATATATGACAACAATGATATCTGGTAATTCAAAATGTAATATTAAAAGTAAATGTTCTAAAGTGTGAAAATATATACACCATAGATTACATGCACCAATGATAAAACGTTAAAAGGTACACATAGTGCAATGAATAAAACCAGGGATACCCAATGTGCCAGGAATGAGGTTATTAATTAGATAGGAAGTCCGTTCCAAATTTCTTTCCTCCAATAGTAGATAAGTCCAGCATAAACAGATTTATGGGAGGTATGCAAGTGTCCAATAGTGTAACTTTACCGCTAGAGGGTATGTTGCTCCAAGATGGTGAATGGTGAGCTCCTCTAGCAGTGCGGTAGACAAAGTTAATCAATTCAGCTTAAATGTAGAGTCCTCCAAAATGGATACTGTTCTGGATTGTGATAGGGGATGGTCCGGACTTTCAAATGAAGATTCCTGGTGTGGGTCCTTGTAAACTGACGCGTTTCGCTGCACTCAGGTAGCAGCTTTTTCAAAGGTATATAGCAGTGCCAGGGCGTTGTGTTACTTGTAGTGCCACGGGGAAACATGGAGCGCGTAAGGCAGTGGGGTGTATAGCTAGGCGTGTAAATGTAGACGGGCAGCGGGGTGACTAGGGGGGATGGCGTCGGCGTCTAAGTTTCCACGGGTATCGTGGGGAATAGTGCGGGGGGGGGGGTGTCAGCGTTGCAGATGTGCAGCATGGGTGCCCGGGTGTGCTGGCAGACATGGGTGGGGTCTTTCATGAAGGGTTTTACGGTGCTACCAGAGCGGGGAGTAGTGCCAGGGCGTTGTGTTACTTGTAGTGCCACGGGGGAAACATGGAGCGCGTAAGGCAGTGGGGTGTATAGCTAGGCGTGTAAATGTAGACGGGCAGCGGGGTGACTAGGGTGGATGGCGTCGGCGTCTAAGTTTCCACGGGTATCGTGGGGAATAGCGGGGGGGGTGTCAGCGTTGCAGAAGTGCAGCAGGGTGCCCAGGTATGCTGGCAGACATGGGTGGGGTCTTTCATGAAGGATGTTACTGTGCTACCAGAGCGGGGAGCAGTGCCAGGGCATTGTTTTACTTGTAGTGCCACGGGCAAACATGGAGCGCGCAAGGCAGTGGGGTGTATAGCTAGGCGTGTAAATGTAGACGGGAAGCGGGGTGACTAGGGGGGATGGCTGAAACGGTATCGGGGTGGATAGCATGTGGGGGGGAGGGGGGCAGCGTTGCAGATGTGCAGCAGGTCAGGGGATTGTGTAGGTGGTGGATGTAAGGGCTGGCTGGAAGCTGTAGTTCCACGAATGGAAGCAGGGGTAGCGCTGTAGAGTGTTTTTCTATACTTGGCCTATTTATATGTCGATATATTAACTGTCGAAGTATTTAGTGTCGATCTAAGTTTTGTCGATCTTATATATGTCGAGCTATTACATGTCGACCCTATTAAGTTTCGATGTAAGTATTGTCGGTCAGAGTTTTTTCGATCTAAGTTTTGTCGATCTTGTATATGTCGAGCTATATTACCTGTCGACCCAATTAAGTTTTGATCTAAGTTTTGTCGGTCTATGTTTTGTCGGTCTATGGTTTGTCGATCTTCTGTATGTCGATCTATTTGTTTGTCGAACAATTACATGTCGATGAGTTTTTGGTCGAACTTGTTCCTGTCGATGATTTGTTTGTCGATCTTACGTTGTGTCGCTGTTGTGCGTGATCGATCATGTGTTGTGTCGATCTACTGTTTGTCGAATATGTGTTTTGTCGATGTAGTGGTTGTCGATGTTGCTGATATGTCGATTTTGTGTTTGTCGATGTTCGACCACTGTCGATGTAGGTGTTGTCGATGTTGCGTGGTCGATGTTAGCGTGGTCGAACTAGCGGGTGCCGATCCATCGACTGGATACCGTGGGAGTGTTATGTTTGTATAGCAAAAGCTCTGTTCGATTCTGAGTCATGAATTTGGAGAAGGGGGTTTGTATTTAACAGATCTTTTGCACCTAGCCTGCCACTGTTGTAAATACCAAAACTAATGATGGTTGCGGCAGCTGATGTAAAACCAATGGATGGCACGGGTTTCCACTTACACGCATACGTGAACCTCCACATACAGTAAGTTTATTGACCACTTTCATTAGCATAATGTAATTAATCAGGTGACTGCGGCTGCCCACACCAACAACCACTTTGCTTGCAACCCAGAATCAGTCCCTAAATGTGGCTTATTTGAAGCATTCCTGGCACAGGCTGCTTGATTGGACCTAGTTCTACACTATTACCAAACAGAATATGGAAACATACAGTCTGTGGTGCTAGTGGGATGGAACAGCAAAAAGAATAACCATAAGGAACGATGTGAGATGATGTGTCTCAAAGGCTCCAATAAGCAATGATTAAAACTCCTTGTACCCAGGGCCGTCTTAACAGCATTGTAGGCCCCGGACATAGCAATGCACTGGGGACCCTATAAGGGAACCATTCACAGGAATCAATTGAAAAGAAAAAAAGAAGTTATATAATTAATCAACTGTACTATACTGTATATGTTAGTTGTAAATAAAGTTATAAACATTAAACAAAGCGTCGAGATCCGAACCCCCCAAACTTCACCTATTTTACACGGGTCCGAGGCAGCCTCGGATCTTCCCGCCTTGCTCGGTTAACCCGAACGCGGCCGAACGTCATCATCCCGCTGTCAGATTCTCGCGAGATTCGTATTCTATATAAGAGCCGCGCGTTGCCGCCATTTTCACTTGTGCATTGGAGATTGAACGGAGAGGACGTGGCTACGTTCTCTCCCTGAAAAGCTCCGTATCTGTGCTCAGTGTGCTGCAAATATCTGTGCTCAGTGTACTGCATTGTGGGGACCACCAGTATATAATTATAGTAGTAGTACAGTACAGTAGGCCATTGCTGTATCTTGCAGCTCCGTGTCAGACTCAGTTCTAGACAGTATCCTGATCATCAGTGCTCAATATCTGCTGCATTGTTGTGTGACCAGTATATATATATAGTACAGTGCAGCATTTTGGTGACCACCAGTATAGTAGTACAGTACAGTAGGCCATTGCTGTATCTTGCAGCTCTGTGTCACTTCAAGTATCTATATCTGTGCTGCATTGTTGTGAGCAGTATATATATAGTAGGACAGTGCAGCATTTTGGTGACCAGCAGTATATAGTTGTACATTACAGTAGTCCATTGCTGTATCTTGCAGCCCTGTGTCAAGTATACTATCCATATCTGTGCTGCATTGTTGTTGTGAGCAGTATATAGTAAGACAGTGCAGCATTGTGGTGACCACCAGTAGTAGTACAGACAGTACAGTAGGCCATTGCTATTGATATATTACTGGCATATAATTCCACACATTAAAAAATGGAAAACAAAAATGTGGAGGGTAAAATAGGGAAAGATCAAGATCCACTTCCACCTCATGCTGAAGCTGCTGCCACTAGTCATGGCCGAGACGATGAAATGCCATCAACGTCGTCTCCCAAGGCCGATGCCCAATGTCATAGTAGAGAGCATGTAAAATCCAAAAAAATAAAGCTCAGTAAAATGACCCAAAAATCTAAATTAAAAGCGTCTGAGGAGAAGCGTAAACTTGCCAACATGCCATTTACGACACGGAGTGGCAAGGAACGGCTGAGGCCCTGGCCTATGTTCATGACTAGTGGTTCAGCTTCACATGAGGATGGAAGCACTCATCCTCCCACTAGAAAACTGAAAAGAGTTAAGCTGGCAAAAGCACAGCAAAGAACTGTGCGTTCTTCTAAATCACAAATCCCCAAGGAGAGTCCAATTGTGTCGGTTGCGATGCCTGACCTTCCCAACACTGGACGGGAAGAGGTGGTGCCTTCCACTATTTGCACGCCCCCTGCAAGTGCTGGAAGGAGCACCCACAGTCCAGTTCCTGATAGTCAAATTGAAGATGTCACTGTTGAAGTACACCAGGATGAAGATATGGGTGTTGCTGGTGCTGAGGAGGAAATTGACAAGGAGGATTCTGATGGTGAGGTGGTTTGTTTAAGTCAGGCACCCGGGGAGACACCTGTTGTCTGTGGGATGAATATGGCCAATGACATGCCTGGTCAAATTACAAAAAAAATCACCTCTTCGGTGTGGAATTATTTTAACAGAAATGCGGACAACAGTTCTCAAGCCCTGTGTTGCCTTTGTCAAGCTGTAATAAGTAGGGGTAAGGACGTTAACCACCTAGGAACATCCTCCCTTATACATCACCTGGAGCGCATTCATCAGAAGTCATTGACAAGTTCAAAAACTTTGGGTGACAGCGGAAGCAGTCCACTGACAACTAAATCCCTTCCTCTTATACCCAAGCTCCTGCAAACCACACCACCAACTCCCTCAGTGTCAATTTCCTCCTTAGACAGGAACACCAATAGTCCTGCAGGCCATGTCACTGTCAAGTCTGACGAGTCCTCTCCTAACTGGGATTCCTCCGATGGATCCTTGAGTGTAACGCCGACTGCTGCTGGCGCTGCTGTTGTTGCTGCTGGGAGTCGATCGTCATCCCAGGGGGGAAGTCGGAAGACCACTTGTACTACTTCCAGTAAGCAATTGACTGTCCAACAGTCCTTTGCGAGGAAGATGAAATATCACAGCAGTCATCCTGCTGCAAAACGGATAACTCAGGCCCTGGCAGCTGTGTTGGTGATAGAGGTGTGTGTGGTATCCACCGTTAATTCACAGGGAATTAGAGAATTTCTTGAGGTACTGTGTCCCCGGTACCAAATACCATCTAGGTTCCACTTCTCTAGGCAGGCGATACCGAGAATGTACACAGACGTCAGAAAAAGCGTCACCAGTGTCCTAAAAAATGCAGTTGTACCCAATGTCCACTTAACCACGGACATGTGGACAAGTGGAGCAGGGCAGACTCAGGACTATATGATTGTGACAGCACATTAGGTAGATGTATTGCCTCCCGCAGCAAGAACAGCAGCAGTGGCACCAGTAGCAGCATCTCGCAAACGCCAACTCGTTCCTAGGCAGGCTACGCTTTGTATCACCACTTTCCATAAGAGGCACACAGCTGACAACCTCTTACGGAAACTGAGGAACATCATCGCAGAATGGCTTACCCCACTTGGACTCTCCTGGGGATTTGTGACATCGGACAACGCCACCAATATTGTGAGTGCGTTACATGTGGGCAAATTCCAGCACGTCCCATGTTTTGCACATATATTGAATTTGGTGGTGCAGAATTTTTTTAAAAATGACAGGGGCGTGCAAGAGATGCTGTCGGTGGCCCGAAGAATTGCGGGCCACTTTCGGCATTCAGCCACCGCGTGCCGAAGACTGGAGCACCAGCAAAAGCTCCTGAACCTGCCCCTCCATCAGCTGAAGCAAGAGGTGGTAACGAGATGGAATTCAACCCTCTATATGCTTCAGAGGATGGAGGAGCAGCAAAAGGCCATTCAAGCCTATACATCTGCCTATGATATAGGCAAAGGAGGGGGAATGCACCTGACTCAAGCGCAGTGGAGAATGATTTCAACGTTGTGCAAGGTTCTGCAACCCTTTGAACTTACCACGCGTGAAATCAGAGCACTACATTTTGGCCACCGTGCTCGATCCTAGATTTAAAGCCTACCTAGAGAGTTGTATCTCTCTTTCCGGCAGACACAAGTCTGTAGAGGTTCAAAGACCTGCTGCTGAGACACTTGTCAACTCAAGAGGAACGTGACCCGTCAACAGCTCCTCCTTCACATTCTCCCGCAACTGGGGCTGCGAGGAAAAGGCTAAGAATTCCGAGCCCACCCGCTGGCAGTGATGCAGGGCAGTCAGGAGCGAATGCTGACATCTGGTCCGGCCTGATGGACCTGCCAACGATTACTGACATGTCGTCTACTGTCACTGCATATGATTCTGTCACCATTGAAAGAATGGTGGAGGATTATATGAGTAACCGCATCCAAGTAGGCACGTCAGACAGTCTGTATGTATACTGGCAGGAAAAAGAGGCAATTTGGAGGCCCTTGCACAAACTGGCTTTATTTTACCTAAGTTGCCCCCCCTCCAGTGTGTACTCTGAAAGAGTGTTTAGTGCAGCCTGTCATCTTGTCAGCGATCGGCGTACGAGGTTACGTCCACAAAATGTGGAGAAGATGATGTTCATCAAAATGAATTATAATCAATTCCTCCGTGGAGACATTCACCAGCAATTGCCTCCAGAAAGTACACAGGGGCCTGAGATGGTTGATTCCAGTGGGGACGAATGAATACTCTGTGAGGAGGGGGATATACACACTGAAAGAGGTGAGGAATCGGAGGATGATGATGAGGTCGACATCTTGCCTCTATAGAGCCAGTTTGAGCAAGGAGAGGTTGATTGTTTCTTTTTTTGGTGGGTGCCCAAACCAACCAGTCATTTCAGCCACAGTCATGTGGCAGACCCTGTCGCTGAAATGATGGGTTTGTTAAAGTGTGCATGTCCTGTTTATACAACATAAGGGTGGGTGGGAGGGCCCAAGGATAATTCCATCTTGCACCTCTTTTTTTTAAAATTTTTTATCTTTGCATCATGTGATGTTTGGGGGCAATTTTTTTTAAGTGCAATCCTGTCTGACACTGCAGTGCCACTCCTAGATGGGCCAGGTGTTTGTGCCGGCCACTTGGGTCACTTAGCTTAGTCATCCAGCGACCTCGTGCAAATTTTAGGACTAAAAATAATATTGTGAGGTGTGAGGTCTTCAGAATAGATTGGAAATGAGTGTAAATTATGGTTATTGAGGTTAATAATACTATAGGATCGTCCCTTCATGTTTGCTACCTTGCGTAGGTTCGGCCTGGGAGGGAGCCTACTCCAGGGCATTTAGGCACTCTATTCCAACCCTTCGGCCAGAGTTCGGGTAAATGGCAAGGACTCTTGTTTGTTCCAAATTACCAACGGTATGCGCCAGGGGTGTCCCTTGTCACCATTAATTTTTGCTATGACTATCGAACCCCTGGCATGTATGGTTAGGGCGAATCCTGATATTAAAGGTATATTAGTTGAGGGTGTGGAGTTTAAATTATCATTATTTGCGGATGATGTTCTGTTAACTATTTCCTCTCCCCATACATCCATACCTAACCTATTTATAACCTTATCATCATATTCTCATTTCTCAGGGTACCGCATCAACTACTCCAAATCGGAGGCCCTCCCCTTGCACCTCAGTGAGGAAACCAGGTCTCTCCTTGCCACTAATTTTAATTTCTCTTGGCGCTCCAAGAAAATTAAATATTTAGGTGTGTTTATCACTAGCTCCTATGGATCTCTGTATTCCGATAATTTCCCAACCCTCTTTAATTGTATTGAATCTGATCTACGAGCTTGGGACAAACAGATCTTGTCCTGGTTTGGACGTATAGTCTCAGTGAAAATGAACATCTTACCCAGGCTTTTATATTTGATTCAAACAATCCCGGTACGCATCCCCGCAGAGGCCTTGTGTCGAATGCAGAAACTCTTATTAAAATTCATATGGTCTGATAAAACCCCTAGAGTTAAGACTTCCACCCTGATAAGGGACCCGGTGGATGGAGGTAGAGGTTTACCGGATATCCGCAAATACTATCATGCCACTCACTTGAGCCAGGCACTTACCTGGTTCTCTCCAACGCCACACTTACCCTGGATACAAATTGAACTCTTGTCGGCCAAGGTTTCCACTCTGGTTTCCTTACTCACACCTGTTAAGCCTAATCAGAAGATGCAATCGTGCGTTCCCACTACAAAATTCACTTGCTCCCTATGGTCTTTCTGCATTCGGCATTACGGTCTCTCTACGTTCCCATCCCCCATCACTTCTATTTGGGATAACCAGGATTTCCCTCCTGGCTCTGCCCTATGTTCCCATTCATGGTTTCACCTGAACCCACGTCCGGAACTGGTTTTTGATTTTACTGAGGGTACTTCCTGGCGCTCCTTAAACTCTTTAAGTGACAAATATGGTATCACGCAACCTGCTCTATACGAATTTCTACAATTCCGCTCTTTTTTAAGTTCCCTTCCAAAGTCCAAGGTCATTCACCTACTTACCCCCTTTGAACGACTCTGTGTTTACTCTCCTACGCGACAAGGTATTTTCTCTGACGTCCTAGTGGATGCTGGGTACTCCGTAAGGACCATGGGGAATTGACGGGCTCCGCAGGAGACTGGGCACTCTTTAAAGAAAGATTAGGTACTATATCTGGTGTGCACTGGCTCCTCCCTCTATGCCCCTCCTCCAGACCTCAGTTAGAATCTGTGCCCGGCTCGAGCTGGTTGCACACTAGGGGCTCTCCTGAGCTTCTAGTAAAGAAAGTATTTGTTAGGTTTTTTATTTTCAGTGAGATCTGCTGGCAACAGACTCACTGCTACGAGGGACTTAGGGGAGAGAAGCGAACCTACCTGCTTGCAGCTAGCTTGGGCTTCTAGGCTACTGGACACCATTAGCTCCAGAGGGATCGAACACAGGCCCAGCCTCGGTCGTCCGGTCCCGGAGCCGCGCCGCCGTCCCCCTTGCAGAGCCAGAAGCAAGAAGAACATCCTGGAAATCGGCGGCTGAAGACTCCGGTCTTCATTAAGGTAGCGCACAGCACTGCAGCTGTGCGCCATTGCTCCCTATGCACACCACATACTCTGGTCACTGATGGGTGCAGGGCGCTGGGGGGGGGGGGGGGCGCCCTGGGCTGCAATTAGAGTACCTTACATTGGCGAACAGCACATAATATAGTCTAAAAAACTATATATGTGCAAAAATCTCCCGCCATAATATAAATATAAGAGCGGGAGAAGTCCGCCGAGAAAGGGGCGGGGCTATCTCCCTCAGCACACTGGCGCCATTTCCTCTTCACAGCTCCGCTGGAAGACAGCTCCCCAGGCTCTCCCCTGCATTTTCCAGGCTCAAAGGGTAAAAAAGAGAGGGGGGGCACTAAATTTAGGCGCAAACTGTATATGAAAAGCAGCTATAGGGAAAAATCACTTTGTGTCAGTGTAAATCCCTGATTATATAGCGCTGTGGTGTGTGCTGGCATACTCTCTCTCTGTCTCCCCAAAGGAATTTGTGGGGTCCTGTCCTCAGTCAGAGCATTCCCTGTGTGTGTGCGGTGTGTCGGTACGGCTGTGTCGACATGTTTGATGAGGAGGCTTATGTGGAGGCGGAGCAGGTGCCGATAAATGTGATGTCACCCCCTGCGGGGTCGACACCAGAGTGGATGGATATGTGGAAGGTTTTACACGACAGTGTCAACTCCTTGCATAAAAGGTTCGATGACATAACAGCTGTGGGACAGCCGGCTTCTCAGCCAGTGCCTGCCCAGGTGTCTCAAAGGCCATCAGGGGCTCAAAAACGCCCGCTACCTCAGATGGCAGACACAGATGTCGACACAGAGTCTGACTCCAGTGTCGACGAGGACGAGACTAATGTACATTCCACTAGGGCCATCCGTTGCATGATTACGGCAATGAAAAATGTGTTGCACATTTCTGACATTAACCCAGGTACCACTAAAAAGGGTATTAAGTTTGGGGAGAAAAAGCAACCAGTGGTTTTTCCCCCATCAGATGAGTTAAATGAAGTGTGTGAAGAAGCGTGGGCTTCCCCCGATAAGAAACTAGTGATTTCTAAAAAGTTACTGATGGCGTACCCTTTCCCGCCAGAGGACAGGTTACGTTGGGAGACATCCCCGAGGGTGGATAAGGCGCTCACACGCTTGTCAAAAAAGGTGGCACTGCCGTTTCAGGATACGGCCGCCTTAAAGGAGCCTGCAGATAGAAAGCAGGAGGCTATCCTGAAGTCTGTATATACACACTCAGGTACTATACTGAGACCTGCAATTGCTTCAGCTTGGATGTGTAGTGCTGCAGCAGCTTGGTCCGATACCCTGTCTGAAAATATTGATACCCTCGACAGGGATACGATTTTGCTAACCATAGAGCATATTAAAGACGTCGTCTTATATATGAGAGATGCACAGAGGGATATTTGCCGGCTGGCATCTAGAATTAATGCAATGTCCATTTCTGCCAGGAGAGTATTATGGACTCGGCAGTGGACAGGTGATGCGGATTCTAAAAGGCACATGGAGGTTTTGCCTTACAAGGGTGAGGAATTGTTTGGGGATGGTCTCTCGGACCTCGTTTCCACAGCAACAGCTGGGAAGTCGACACTTTTACCTCAGGTTCCCTCACAGCCTAAGAAAGCACCGTATTATCAGGTACAGTCCTTTCGGCCCCAGAAAGGCAAGCGGGTTAAAGGCGCGTCCTTTCTGCCCAGAGGCAGGGGTAGAGGGAAAAAGCTGCACCATACAGCCAGTTCCCAAGAACAAAAATCCTCCCCTGCTTCCACTAAATCCACCGCATGACGCTGGGGCTCCACTGGTGGAGCCAGGTGCGGTGGGGGCCCGTCTCCGGAACTTCAGCGACCGGTGGGTTCGCTCACAGGTGGATCCCTGGGTTCTACAAGTGGTATCTCAGGGATACAAGCTGGAATTCGAGACGTCTCCCCCTCGCCGTTACCTCAAATCAGCCTTGCCAGCTACTCCCCAGGACAGGGAGGTAGTGCTGGCGGCAATTCACAAGCTGTACCTTCAGCAGGTGATAATAAAAGTTCCCCTCCTTCAACAGGGACGGGGTTACTATTCCACAATGTTTGTGGTACCGAAACCAGACGGTTCGGTGAGACCCATTCTAAATTTGAAATCCTTGAACACTTATATAAGGAAGTTCAAGTTCAAAATGGAATCGCTCAGGGCGGTTATTGCAAGCCTGGAAGAGGGGGATTACATGGTATCACTGGACATCAAGGATGCTTACCTACATGTCCCCATTTACCCACCTCACCAGGTGTACCTCCGTTTTGTGGTACAGGACTGCCATTACCAATTCCAGACGTTGCCGTTTGGTCTGTCCACGGCACCGAGGGTATTTACCAAAGTAATGGCCGAAATGATGATACTCCTTCGAAAGAAGGGAGTTATAATTATCCCGTACTTGGACGATCTCCTTATAAAGGCGAGGTCCAGGGAGCAGTTGTTGGTCGGAGTAGCACTATCTCAGGAAGTGCTACAACAGCACGGCTGGATTCTGAATATCCCAAAGTCGCAGCTGGTTCCTACGACGCGTCTGCTGTTCCTGGGTATGATTCTGGACACAGAACAGAAGAAGGTTTTTCTCCCGGAGGAGAAGGCCAAGGAGTTGTCTTCTCTGGTCAGAGACCTCCTGAAACCAAAACAGGTGTCGGTGCATCACTGCACGCGAGTCCTGGGAAAGATGGTAGCTTCTTACGAGGCAATTCCATTCGGCAGGTTCCATGCAAGGATCATTCAGTGGGATCTGTTAGACAAGTGGTCCGGATCGCATCTTCAGATGCATCGGCTGATCACCCTGTCCCCGAGGGCCAGGGTGTCTCTGCTGTGGTGGCTGCAGAGTGCTCATCTTCTCGAGGGCCGCAGATTCGGCATACAGGACTGGGTCCTGGTGACCACGGATGCAAGCCTCCGAGGTTGGGGGGCAGTCACTCAGGGAAGAAACTTCCAAGGACAATGGTCGAGTCAGGAGGCTTCCCTACACATAAATATTCTGGAACTAAGGGCCATTTACAATGCCCTAAGTCAGGCAAAACCCCTGCTTCAAAACCAGCCGGTGCTGATTCAGTCAGACAACATCACGGCGGTCGCCCATGTAAACCGACAGGGCGGCACAAGAAGCAGGATGGCGATGGCAGAAGCCACAAGGATTCTCCGATGGGCGGAAAATCACGTGATAGCACTGTCAGCAGTGTTCATTCCGGGAGTGGACAACTGGGAAGCAGACTTCCTCAGCAGGCACGACTTCCACCCGGGAGAGTGGGGACTTCATCCAGAAGTCTTCCAGCTGATTGTAAATCGTTGGGAAAGGCCACAGGTGGACATGATGGCGTCCCGCCTCAACAAAAAGCTAAAAAGATATTGCGCCAGGTCAAGGGACCCTCAGGCGATAGCTGTGGACGCTCTAGTGACACCGTGGGTGTACCAGTCGGTTTATGTGTTCCCTCCTCTTCCTCTCATACCAAAGGTACTGAGGATAATATGAAAGAGAGGAGTAAGAACTATACTCATCGTTCCGGATTGGCCAAGAAGGACTAGGTACCCGGAACTACAAGAAATGATCTCAGAGGACCCTTGGCCTCTGCCTCTCAGACAGGACCTGCTACAGCAGGGACCCTGTCTGTTCCAAGACTTACCGCGGCTGCGTTTGACGGCATGGCGGTTGAACGCCCGATCCTGATGGAAAAGGGCATTCCGGTTGAAGTCATTCCTACGCTGATAAAAGCTAGGAAGGATGTGACAGCAAAACATTATCACCGCATATGGCGAAAATATGTTGCTTGGTGTGAGGCTATGAAGGCCCCAACAGAAAAATTTCAGCTGGGTCGATTTCTGCACTTCCTACAGTCAGGAGTGACTATGGGCCTAAAATTGGGATCCATTAAAGTCCAGATTTCGGCCCTGTCTATTTTCTTTCAAAAAGAACTGGCTTCACTGCCTGAAGTTCAGACGTTTGTTAAGGGAGTGCTGCATATTCAGCCCCCTTTTGTGCCCCCAGTGGCACCTTGGGATCTCAACGTTGTGTTGGATTTCCTAAAGTCACATTGGTTTGAGCCACTTCAGACCGTGGAGTTGAAATATCTCACGTGGACAGTGGTCATGCTTTTGGCCTTGGCTTTGGCTAGGCGGGTGTCAGAATTGGCGGCTTTGTCATGTAAAAGCCCCTATCTGATCTTCCATATGGACAGGGCAGAATTGAGGACTCATCCCCAATTTCTCCCTAAGGTAATATCAGCGTTTCATTTGAACCAACCTATTGTGGTGCCTGCGGCTACTCGGGACTTGGAGGCTTCCAAGTTGCTGGACGTAGTCCGGGCCCTGAAAATCTATGTTTCAAGGACGGCTAGAGTCAGAAAGACTGACTCGCTGTTTATCCTGCATGCACCCAACAAGCTGGGTGCTCCTGCTTCTAAGCAGACTATTGCTCGCTGGATCTGTTGCACGATTCAACTTGCACATTCTGCGGCTGGACTGCCGCATCCTAAATCAGTCAAAGCCCATTCCACGAGGAAGGTGGGCTCTTCTTGGGCAGCTGCCCGAGGGGTCTCGGCTTTACAACTTTGCCGAGCTGCTACCTGGTCGGGATCAAACACGTTTGCAAAATTCTACAAGTTTGATACCCTGGCTGAGGAGGACCTTGAGTTTGCTCACTCTGTGCTGCAGAGTCATCCGCACTCTACCGCCCGTTTGGGAGCTTTGGTATAAACCCCATGGTCCTTACGGAGTACCCAGCATCCACTAGGACGTCAGAGAAAATAAGAATTTACTCACCGGTAATTCTATTTCTCGTAGTCCGTAGTGGATGCTGGGAGCCCGTCCCAAGTGCGGATTGTCTGCAATACTTGTATATAGTTATTGCTTAACTAAAGGGTTATTGTTATGAGCCATCTGTTCAGTGAGGCTCAGTTGTTATTCATACTGTTAACTGGGTATAGTTATCACGAGTTGTACGGTGTGATTGGTGTGGCTGGTATGAGTCTTACCCTGGATTCCAAATCCTTTCCTTGTAGTGTCAGCTCTTCCGGGCACAGTTTCCCTAACTGAGGTCTGGAGGAGGGGCATAGAGGGAGGAGCCAGTGCACACCAGATATAGTACCTAATCTTTCTTTAAAGAGTGCCCAGTCTCCTGCGGAGCCCGTCTATTCCCCATGGTCCTTCTGGAGTACCCAGCATCCACTACGGACTACGAGAAATAGAATTACCGGTGAGTAAATTCTTATTATCTCTATATTGTATAGTCTATTACGTTCACTGACTTCGTCAGACACACTGCCTCATGAAAGTAAATGGGAGCAGGACTTGGGCCCCCCACCTGGGGAGGATTCCTGGGAGATCATTAGGCAAAATGTCGCCCAGTCCTCTATTTCCTCCCTAGTAAAGGAAAACTCCTATAAAGTATATACCAGATGGTATTTGGTCCCAGCGACGTTGCATAGGATTTACCCTGGGTCCTCCCCATTGTGCTGGCGAGAGTGTGGTCAGATGGAGACATCAAACACATTTGGTGGTCCTGCCCCAAAATCCGCCCTTTTTGGGTCCAAGTGGAGACCCTTATTGGGTCTGTTCTTGGCACCCAAGTTGCATTAGGTCCTTGGAGGGCCTTGCTGGGCCTTCCTTTGTCTAATATTGGCAGCCATGCGGGTAATCTTTTGCTCCAAATTCTTCATGCTGCCAGATGTGTGTTAGCTAAATGCTGGAAAAAGCCCAGTCTCGATGGAGAAAATGACAGCTTCCTTGCGTGATAGGACGGACAAATATATGAGAACGTTGGAACCCTGGTTCAATTATGCTAAAACCTTTATCTCCCGGGTGTGATATATTATGTCGAAGCCTTTCTGTTTAGGGGCCGAATTCATCGAGCATTTGCTCATAATGTTTAGGTCTGATGGTAGTTATGGCCATCTCCTGTGAAGCAATTTAACCATGGATACCCCCTTAGTGGTCTCCCTTTCCTTCCCCACCCTCCCTCCTCTCCCTTTCTTTCTCTTTTCATTTCTGCTCTTCTCTTTCCTTTTCTCTTCTCGACTATCGTTAAACTACAGAAAATAAGAATTTACTTACCGATAATTCTATTTCTTATAATCCGTAGTGGATGCTGGGGACTCCGAAAGGACCATGGGGAATAGCGGCTCCGCAGGAGACTGGGCACAAAGTAAAAGCTTTAGGACTAGCTGGTGTGCTCTGGCTCCTCCCCCTATGACCCTCCTCCAAGCCTCAGTTAGGATACTGTGCCCGGACGAGCGTACACAATAAGGAAGGATTTTGAATCCCGGGTAAGACTCATACCAGCCACACCAATCACACCGTACAACTTGTGATCTGAACCCAGTTAACAGCATGATAACAGAAGGAGCCTCTGAAAAGATGGCTCACAACAACAATAACCCGATTTTTGTAACAATAACTATGTACAAGTAATGCAGACAATCCGCACTTGGGATGGGCGCCCAGCATCCACTACGGACTATGAGAAATAGAATTATCGGTAAGTAAATTCTTATTTTCTCTAACGTCCTAGTGGATGCTGGGGACTCCGAAAGGACCATGGGGATTATACCAAAGCTCCCAAACGGGCGGGAGAGTGCGGATGACTCTGCAGCACCGAATGAGAGAACTCCAGGTCCTCCTCAGCCAGGGTATCAAATTTGTAGAATTTAGCAAACGTGTTTGCCCCTGACCAAGTAGCTGCTCGGCAAAGTTGTAAAGCCGAGACCCCTCGGGCAGCCACCCAAGATGAGCCCACTTTCCTTGTGGAATGGGCTTTTACAGATTTTGGCTGTGGCAGGCCTGCCACAGAATGTGCAAGCTGAATTGTACTACAAATCCAACGAGCAATCGTCTGCTTAGAAGCAGGAGCACCCAGCTTGTTGGGTGCATACAGGATAAACAGCGAGTCAGATTTTCTGACTCCAGCCGTCCTGGAAACATATATTTTCAGGGCCCTGACTACGTCCAGCAACTTGGAATCCTCCAAGTCCCTAGTAGCCGCAGGCACCACAATAGGTTGGTTTAAGTGAAATGCTGAAACCACCTTAGGGAGAAATTGAGGACGAGTCCTCAATTCTGCCCTGTCCGTATGAAAAATTAGGTAAGGGCTTTTATAGGATAAAGCCGCCAATTCTGATACACGCCTGGCTGAAGCCAGGGCTAACAGCATTACCACTTTCCATGTGAGATATTTCAAGTCCACAGTGGTGAGTGGTTCAAACCAATGTGATTTTAGGAATCCCAACACTACATTGAGATCCCAAGGTGCCACTGGAGGCACAAAAGGAGGCTGTATATGCAGTACTCCCTTGACAAACGTCTGAACTTCAGGAACAGAAGCTAGTTCTTTTTGGAAGAATATCGACAGGGCCGAAATTTGAACCGTAATGGACCCTAATTTGAGGCCCATAGACAGTCCTGTTTGCAGGAAATGCAGGAATCGACCCAGTTGAAATTCCTCCGTAGGGGCCTTCCTGGCCTCGCACCATGCAACATATTTACGCCAAATACGGTGATAATGTTGTACGGTTACATCCTTCCTGGCTTTGATCAGGGTAGGGATGACTTCATCCGGAATGCCTTTTTCCTTCAGGATCCGGCGTTCAACCGCCATGCCGTCAAACGCAGCCGCGGTAAGTCTTCGAACAGACATGGTCCCTGCTGGAGCAGGTCCTGTCTTAGAGGTAGAGGCCACGGGTCTTCCGTGAGCATCTCTTGAATTTCCGGGTACCAAGTCCTTCTTGGCCAATCCGGAGCCACGAGTATAGTCTTTACTCCTCTCCTTCTTATGATTCTCAGTACTTTTGGTATGAGAGGAAGAGGAGGGAACACATACACTGACCGGTACACCCACGGTGTTACCAGAGCGTCCACAGCTATTGCCTGAGGGTCCCTTGACCTGGAGCAATATCTGTCCAGTTTTTTGTTGAGGCGAGACGCAATCATGTCCACCTTTGGTTTTTCCCAACGGTTTACAATCATGTGGAAGACTTCTGGGTGAAGTCCCCACTCCCCCGGGTGAAGATCGTGTGACTTAGGGCATTGTAAATGGCCCTTAGTTCCAGGATATTTATGTGAAGTGACGTTTCCATGCTTGACCACAAGCCCTGGAAATTTTTTCCTTGTGTGACTGCTCCCCAGCCTCTCAGGCTGGCATCCGTGGTCACCAGGACCCAATCCTGAATGCCGAATCTGCGGCCCTCTAGGAGATGAGCACTCTGTAACCACCACAGGAGAGACACCCTTGTCCTTGGAGACAGGGTTATCCGCTGATGCATTTGAAGATGCGATCCGGACCATTTGTCTAGCAGATCCAACTGAAAAGTTCTTGCGTGGAATCTGCCGAATGGAATCGCTTCGTAAGAAGCCACCATCTTTCCCAGGACCCTTGTGCACTGATGCACTGACACCTGGCCTGGTCTTAGGAGTTTCCTGACTAGGTCGGATAACTCCCTGGCTTTCTCTTCCGGGAGAAACACCTTTTTCTGTACTGTGTCCAGAATCATCCCTAGGAACAGCAGACGTGTCGTCGGAATCAGCTGCGATTTTGGAATATTTAGAATCCATCCGTGCTGTCGTAGTACTATTTGAGATAGTGCTACTCCGACCTCTAACTGTTCTCTGGACCGTGCCCTTATCAGGAGATCGTCCAAGTAAGGGATAATTAAGACGCCTTTTCTTCGAAGAAGAATCATCATTTCGGCCATTACCTTGATAAAGCTAAATATTTATCGTATATAATACCCTTTATGAGGTCTAAGAACACTGTACGCTATTTATGTATGAAGTACCGTAAGGGTACGCTAGTTGCGTAACAATCGCTTTGCCGTGATCGAGACGCTCAAGCGTCACGTTCACTCACGGCCAAGAGATCACAGGCAGGCACGTTATTGGCTGTTAACTAAAGTAATGATTCGCTATAGCGTAGCTAACGCTCGGGACCACGAGGAGATCACCAGCGGAGCTGACGCTCACTATATTAAACCTTTGTATCTAAACCATAAACAGTGTATTGTGCAGTAAAACCTTAGTGTAATGTTAGAGAGTAAATGCACCACAGTATAACCTTATTACCTTAAAGGCTGTTTGAGCGTCACCGACGCTCTGAGAATACTTAATACTATAAGAAACACACAGATACCGTGCTCAGGGTCCAACGCCTAAAATATATATTATGAATGCTATACTTGCAAAAGAGTTAAACACAATACAAGTCATACACTACAATATAACATAGACTACCTAACCAGATAACTACACAGGAAATACAATACAATTTAAGGGAAAATGAGTGAGAAAGAGAAGGAGAGAGAGAGAGAGAGAGAGAGAGAGAGAGAGAGAGAGAGAGAGAGAGAATTGAGAGAGATTGGCCCACAATAACAAGAAGATCAATATAGTTGCGGAGAAACACTTACGCACAAGGGGAAACGATCGCATGCGCCTCGATATCCAGCTCCCGATTATCAGCAATGAGAACCGTTGAAGAGAGTGACCTGGATATGGTCGGCCTGCCTATTTATGCCCCACACACAATGCAATTCAATGGTCCCTACAACCTTATTGTTCATTGGACACAGGAATTCGGCTTCGCATTATAACAAAAGGTCATAGGTTGATTCATACAGGTGGGCTGTGACTATTTCCAACAGCTCAGGTGGGAGGGAAACTGGGTTTCCCGCCGCATGGGTAATAAAGTGCAAATAAAGTAAATGTTCATAAACTTCTTATGTCCATAACTATTCGCACGAGCGATTGATCTGTTTCAAACCAACACCGGAATATTTCTAATTAAATATTCTTCCGATGGATACTAAACACCACTGTATTACTCCTGTCTGACCCTTCGTATCAAACAAAGAGGGATTTCTCTGTTCATGAACATTCTATATTAACCAAACTTGCAGAATCTATCAAAGGGACCATGATCTACAAAATACATTATATAGTGAAAATATGTAATGATTGAGTCGCACGCTACGATCGCATAAACTCTACCGTAAATACGCATACCATGCGCCTGCGGGTGCCCGCGACTGTGAGTATGCGCACGTACGGGAGAGCGTACGCATGCGCAGCACGGACCTGTATGAGGTGCAAATATGGTAGTGTGCATAGAGATATTTTTCTGACTTTGACAACCTTGGTAAAGACCCGGGGTGCCGTGGACAATCCAAACGGCAGCGTCTGAAACTGATAGTGACAGTTCTGTACCACAAACCTGAGGTACCCTTGGTGAGAAGGGCAAATTGGGACATGGAGGTAAGCATCCTTGATGTCCAGAGACACCATGTAGTCCCCTTCTTCCAGGTTCGCTATCACTGCTCTGAGTGACTCCATCTTGAACTTGAACCTTTTTATGTAAGTGTTCAAGGCTTTCAGATTTAAAATGGGTCTCACCGAGCCGTCCGGCTTCGGTACCACAAACAGCGTGGAGTAATACCCCTTTCCCTGTTGTAGGAGGGGTACCTTGATTATCACTTGCTGGGAATACAGCTTGTGAATGGCTTCCAATACCGCCTCCCTGTCGGGGGTAGACGTTGGTAAAGCAGACTTCAGGAACCGGCGAGGGGGAGACGTCTCGAATTCCAATTTGTACCCCTGAGATACTACCTGCAGGATCCAGGGGTCCACTTGCGAGTGAGCCCACTGCGCGCTGAAATTCTTGAGACGGGCCCCCACCGTGCCTGAGTCCGCTTGTAAGGCCCCAACGTCATGCTGAGGACTTGGCAGAAGCGGGGGAGGGCTTCTGTTCCTGGGAAGAGGCTGCCTGCTGCAGTCTTTTTCCCCTTCCTCTGCCCCGGGGCAGATATGAGTGGCCTTTTGCCCGCTTGCCCTTATGGGGACGAAAGGACTGAGCCTGAAAAGACGGTATCTTTTTCTGCTGCGAGGTGACTTGGGGTAAAAAGGTGGATTTCCCAGCCGTTGCCGTGGCCACCAGGTCCGATAGACCGCCCCCAAATAACTCCTCCCCTTTATACGGCAATACTTCCATATGCCGTTTGGAATCCGCATCCCCTGACCACTGTCGCGTCCATAATCCTCTTCTGGCAGAAATGGACATCGCACTTACTCTTGATGCCAGAGTGCAAATGTCTCTCTGTGCATCCCGCATATATAGGAATGCATCCTTTAAATGCTCTATAGTCAATAATATATTGTCCCTGTCCAGGGTATCAATATTTTCAGTCAGGGAATCCGACCAAGCCACCCCAGCACTGCACATCCAGGCTGAGGCGATTGCTGGTCGCAGTATAACACCAGTATGTGTGTATATACTTTTAAGGATATTTTCCAGCCTCCTATCTGCTGGCTCCTTAAGGGCGGCCGTTTCTGGAGACGGTAACGCCACTTGTTTTGATAAGCGTGTGAGCGCCTTATCCACCCTAGGGGGTGTTTCCCAACGAGCCCTAACCTCTGGTGGGAAGGGATATAGTGCCAATAATTTTTTAGAAATTAGCAGTTTTTTGTCGGGGGTAACCCACGCTTCATCACACACTTCATTCAATTCATCTGATTCAGGAAAAACTACGGGTAGTTTTTTCACACCCCACATAATACCCCTTTTTGTGGTACTTGCAGTATCAGAGATGTGCAAAACCTCCTTCATTGCCGTGATCATGTAACGTGTGGCCCTACTGGAAAATACGTTTGTTTCTTCACCGTCGACACTGGAGTCAGTGTCTGTGTCTGGGTCCGTGTCGACCCACTGAGGTAAAGGGCGTTTAATAGCCCCTGACGGTGTTTGAGACGCCTGGACAGGCACCAACTGAGCTGCCGGCTGTCTCATGTCGTCAACAGTTTTCTGTAACGTGCCGACACTGTCACGTAATTCCTTAATTACGGCCATCCATTCAGGTGTCGACTCCCTAGGGGGTGACATCACCATTATAGGCAATTGCTCCGCCTCCACATCATTTTCCTCCTCATACATGTCGACACACACGTACCGACACCCAGCACACACACAGGGAATGCTCTGATAGAGGACAGGACCCACTTAGCCCCTTGGGGAGACAGAGGGAGAGTTTGCCAGCACACACCAGAGCGCTATATATGTATAGGGACAACCTTACAATAAGTGTCTATCCCTTATAGCTGCTTATATCTGTTATTTTGCCAAATAAGTGCCCCCCTCTCTTTTTTACCCTGTTTCTGTAGTTGCAGGATGCAGGGGAGATTCTGGGAGCCTTCCTACCAGCGGAGCTGTGTGGGAAAAATGGCGCTGTGTTCTGAGGAGATAGGCCCCGCCCCCTTCACGGCGGGCTCTTCTCCCGCTTTTTACTGGAAAACTGGCAGGGGTTAAATACATCCATATAGCCCAGGAGCTATATGTGATGTATTTTTTGCCAAATAAGGTAAATTCATTGCTTCCCAGGGCGCCCCCCCCAGCGCCCTGCACCCTCAGTGACCGAAGTGTGAAGTGTGCTGAGAGCAATGGCGCACAGCTGCCGTGCTGTGCGCTACCTTATGAAGACAGGAAAGTCTTCTGCCGCCGATTTATGGACCTCTTCTTGCTTCAGCATCTGTAAGGGGGCCGGCGGCGCGGCTCCGGGACCCATCCATGGCTGGGCCTGTGATCGTCCCTCTGGAGCTAATGTCCAGTAGCCTAAGAAGCCCAATCCACTCTGCACGCAGGTGAGTTCGCTTCTTCTCCCCTTAGTCCCTCGATGCAGTGAGCCTGTTGCCAGCAGGTCTCACTGAAAATAAAAAACCTATTTAAACTTTTACTCTAAGCAGCTCAGGAGAGCCACCTAGATTGCACCCTTCTCGTTCGGGCACAAAATCTTAACTGAGGCTTGGAGGAGGGTCATAGGGGGAGGAGCCAGTGCACACCAGCTAGTCCTAAAGCTTTTACTTTGTGCCTAGTCTCCTGCGGAGCCGCTATTCCCCATGGTCCTTTCGGAGTCCCCAGCATCCACTAGGACGTTAGAGAAAATATGTTGTCGACATTTCTATTGTACTGCTGATGCACCCCTCATTTTTATGTTTCTACATACCCTATGGGATTTTATGTGTACTCTTTTGAACTTATTTGGTGCCATCGTCTCCTGTTTGATCTGTATTGATTTATTTGACATCTCTTCAATAAAAATATTGCATAAAAAAAATAATAATACTATAGGATCAAAATTACCCTAAATTCTATGATTTAAGCTGTTTTTGAGGGGTTTTTGAAAAAAAAAACACCCGAATCCAAAACACACCCGAATCCGACAAAAAATTTTCAGGAAGGTTTTGCCAAAACGCGTCCGAATCCAAAACACGGCCGCGGAACCGAATCCAAAACCAAAACACAAAACCCGAAAAATTTCCGGTGCCGTGGGCTGTGTGGGCGCCCGCTGCAGTCAGCGCCATTGACAGACACTAGAGGTCATAATTGACCTCTAGTGTCTGTGCGGCTTTATGGGAGAGATGTCATGATGTCTCTCCCATAGAGAAGAGCGGGCAGCCAGAGACGGAGCAGCAGCGGCAGCAGCGGTCAGGAAGCAGGAGCGGGGCTGGTAAGTATTGTTTTTTTGTTTTATTTTTTGTGAGTAAGCGGCGCTACTGGGTTCACAGCAACAGGGGGGCACAACTACTAGGGGCAAGCCTACTGGGGGCACAGCTAATCTACAGTTGGTACAACTACTGGGGGCAAACCTATTGCGGGCACAGCTACATGAGGCACAGTTAAGCTACAGGGGTCATAGCTACTGGGGGCAAATCTACTGGGGGCACAGCTACTGGGGACACAGCTACAAGGGATACAACTACTGGAGCCACAGCTACAGGGGGCAAACCTACTGGGGCGACAGCTACAGGGGACACAACTACTGGGGGCAAATCTACTGGGGGCACAGCTAATCTGCAGTGGGTACAACTACTGGGGGCAAACCTATTGCGGGCACAGCTACATGGGGCACAGTTAAGCTACAGGGGTCATAGCTACTGGGGGCACAGCTACAGGTGCACAGCTACTGGGGACACAGATACAAGGGACACAACTACTGGAGGCACAGCTACAGGGGGCAAACCTACTGGGGCAACAGCTGCAGGGGACACAACTACTGGGGACAAATCTACTGGGGGCAAATTTACTGGGGGCAAATCTACTGGGGGCACAGCTACAGGGGGCACAGCTACACGAGGCACAGCTACTGGGTTACATCTACTGGGGGCAAATCTACTGGTGGCACAGCTACAGGGGGCATAACTGTGGCCACACCCCTTCCCTATGAAGCCACACCCCTATTTTTTGATGCGTGCACGCACTAACTCTATTTTACCAGTCGGGTGGGGGGGGGGCACCAAAGGAAACTTTCGCCCTGGGCGCCACAAGGTCTAGAACCGGCCCTGATATTAGCCCAGATATGTGACTCTGTGATTTCCTAATGCTGGGCGGAGTCACAACGCTGGGTGGAGTTAGAGTCATAGAATCACAGATCTGCCCAAATATATAGGAGAGGTGGCTGGATGCAGGCCATGATCCTTTTACTTTCTGGTGAGTAGTTGATGCACCCACCCCTCCCCCACCTGTGGCATCTGCCCCTCCCCCTCACCCACCCACGTCGCCCCAGCATCTGCCCATCCCCCACCCGCAGTGCCTCCGGAAACCCACCCACATCCGCGGCACCCCCGCACCCGCCCCTCCCTCACCCGTGGTGCCTCCAGAACCCCTACCCAAACCACAGCACTCCCGCACCCGCTACTCCACCACCCACAGCGCCTATGGACCCCACCTCCCATCCGTGATACCCCCGCACCTGCCACTCCCCCGTGTCAACCCCGCTCCTCCCCCACCACTTGCATCTCCAGACCCCCTACCCCACTCGCAGCACCCCCACCCCTTCCCCACCCGCAGCGCCTCTGTAACCCCTCCCCCATCTGCAAGAGCCATACACCTCCAACAGAGGAGGGGGCCCGTGTGCACCTCCGGGTGGGCCACCTCTGTACTGCGCTGTAGACTCCAGCATTGTGCTGGCGTCTACTGCGCATGCGCAGATCTCCGGAAACATGGCGCCCGCCATCATCCGGAGACCAATTTGGCTACCGCGCATGCGTGGTGGCCATTTTTGTTGGCGATTTCTGCCGCGAACGCTGCACCCGCCGCTGGGCTCCGGTAAGGTATGTATTTAAATGAGTGCAGTGAGTGTGGTGTGGGCCCCCCTGGACCCAGGGGCCCGTGTGCACCACACACATTGCACCCATTATAGAAACGCCAATGCCTGTAACTCCCCCCTCAGTGTCCTTGTCCTCACCCTCCCTATAACTCCATCTCAGCGCCCTTAACCTCACCCTCCCTGTAACTCCCCCTCAACATTCCTGCCCTCATTCTCCATGTAACTCCCCTCAGCGCCCTTACCCTCCCCCTCAGCACCCCTGCCATCACCTTCCCTTTAACCCCCTGAGCGCCCTTATTCTCACCCTCCCTGTAACTCCCGCTCAGCATCTCTGCCCTAAGCTTCCCTGTATCTCCCCCTGCAGTGTCCCGGCCATCACCCATAAAAAAATAATTATATATATAAAATCCAAAGTTGATGTATTGTTGGCACGAGGTTTAACCAGGATGATAACTGGATGATCATCTGGTGAGAGCTCTCACAGTTGAACATCCGGTTGCTCCGATCCTGTATTGTATCCCTAAGATTCATAAATCTGCCGATAGGCCTCCAGGTCGTCCGATAGTGTCTGCAGAGAACTCGGTACTACAACCATTAGCAAAGAACATTGATTTCTTATTGCAACATGTGGTTACTAGTAACAGGAGCTACATACAGGATACTGGAGACTTTTTGAAAAAACTTACCCAAATAGAGGTTTTACCAGCTGAATGTCTATTTGCAACGATGGATGTTTCTTCGTTATACACTGTCATTTCCCATGACCTTGGTGTTATGGCTGTGGAACGAGCATTATCAGGTTTTGAGTATTGTGGACCTCCAGTTGAGTTCATATGTGACATGATTCGGGTTATTCTTACACAGAACCATTTCCAATATGCAGACTCTTTCTATGTGCAGAATGCTGGGACCACGATGGATTCGAATTTGGCAACGGTGTATGCCAATATTTTTATGACACAATACGAAGAGGCTAACATCTATCCCAAATTTGGTCCCAGCATTCTGCATTATTACAGATATATCGATGATATCTTCATTATATGGAAGAGGACTTGTGAAAGTTTTAAGAAAATGGTGTTGGAACTAAATGGGCTGTCTAGCCCTATCTGTTTCACATTTAATGTTCAGACTAACCGGATAGAGTTCCTTGACGTTTTGATATTCAGGGTTGGAAATATGTTAGGGACCACTCTGTACCGCAAAAGTACGGATAGAAATATGTTCTTATATTCTACTAGCCAACACCCTGGTTCCCTCAAAAATGGTTTGCCAATTTCTCAATTTTTGCGCAACAATACGCAATCTGATTTATGTGAAATACAATTTTCTGAAATGGCAACCAGGTTTGGGGAAAGAGGGTATGGATCAGGAATGATCAAAAAGGCTCTTAATAGGGCACGTTTTATCTTTGAGGTGAGACAAAAACCTCCAGGTTTAAAAACATTGGATAGAATGGTGGTTACTACCCAATATGACATCAATGCGACAATTTTTCCAAGTTCGGTGAAAAAACATTGGCCTATTATCGCCACGGACAAAGCATTCCGAAAGGTTGTGAAGAAGCCATTGATATCTTTTTCTAGGGGCCCTAATTTGAAACAAATATTGATGCAACCTATGAAGAATTTTAGTACAAAACCGAAGGACACTTGGCTCACCACTCGTAGGATGGGCTGTTTTAGGTGCTCTGGATGTACAACATGCAACAGTATGCTAACAGGAAAAGTGTTTGCTCATCCGCATATGGGTAAAAAGATTCCGATTAAACATCAAGTTACATGCACAATGGACTTTGTTGTTTACATCTTAATATGCCCATGTGGACTCTATTATGTGGGCAAGACCACTACCACATTTAGAGAAAGGATGGCGAACCAGCGCCTCTCTATTCGACAGGCAATTTTGCACCAGCAGTGAGATAAGCCGGTGGCTCTGCACTTTTTTGAAAATGGACATCAACTTGCAACATTAAAGTGCATGATCATTGATCATATCCCTAAGTTATCTAGAGGAGGAGACCGAGGAAGAAAGCTACTTCAATCTGAATCCCGGTGGATTCATTCACTGGACACTAAGTCCCCTAAGGGCTTGAATGAGAGCAATAACTTTCGGTGCTTTTTGTAGTATTGGGTTATAGCTGGACATTTTAACTTGTTCTACATATGCTAGTTTCTCTATTAGGGTTTATGGCCTTATGTATTATTATGTAAATGTTATGTTTTTTATTAATTATGGTTGTCATGTTTGCACATGGCATTTTGGAGATGGATCATTATACGGTAGTTTATTCTGTGAGCGGACACTTTGTGACATATAGTATTAATTTATGCATTGATTAGTGCTTTGATATTAACTACTAAGGGATTGCTTATTTTAAGCTGTATGATCGTGCCCTTCCCACCTGCGTTGATGTGCTATCTCGCTTCTGATAATATATAGCTTGTTTTTGTCGATCTATTGTACTTAAGTACACACACTGTTTGTTTAACACAGCTTCGGTGATAGCCAGAGCCGGCCCTAACCAATATGATGCCCTAGGCAAGATTTTGGCTGGTGCCCCCTAGCACCACTGTTGGTTCCGCCTCTGACCTTGCACCTCTTTCCCAGCACCATCACCCCTCACCCATAGCAGTCCTTATTTTGGTGTTTGTACCCCCTATATTTTAAATAGGAACAGGTTGCACATTTGGCACACAGCCCAAAAAGGGGTGTGTTTTTGCTGGCAAGGGGCATGGCCACACAATAGTAACCCCAATTCCAATTACGCCACACAGTACTGCAACTTTATTCACATTTTGATCATGCGATAGTGTCCATAATTCATATTACATCCCACAGTAATATCACTTTACCTTATAAACGTTACTCCTCACAGTAGAGCCCCTTATTCACATTACATCACACTGAATTGCTCCTTATTCACATTACACCACACCCTATTGCTCTTTATTCACATTAGACGACACAGTAGTGCCCTTTCTATATGCAACGACACATAGTAGAGCACTTTATACACATAATGCCACAGAGTAATGCCCTTTACACATGAGACACATTATTAATGTCCTTATAAACATAATGCACCTTACGCATATGACAACCTATATAATTGTCCTTTTACACATAATATCCCTTACACATATGCCGCACATTATTAGTGCCCCTATACGCATAATGACACACATACAGTAGTACCCTGTTACACATATGCCGCACATTAATGCCCTTATACACATGACACACATAGTGCCCCTTACACATATGTTGCACATTATTAATGCATTTTTACATGACACACATAATACTTCTTACACATATTCCAAACACTACTGCACAACCAACCCACTCACATGCACACAACACTCACACTGCCACTAACACTGTGACCTCTGCCTCTGCTTAGATACAGATGTGTCCTCATAAATCTTGCCTCAATGTTAATGTCGGGCACCTTTTTTTATGAAAATGCATCTTATTTGCATTGCTATGTAGCTAGGATGCACAAGCAGCTTCTGCTGATTAAACTGATATGCAGCATGCCAATATACCGTGTGAGACTGTGGCTGTATCTGCATATGAAATGTTACACACAGAATATAGGCATGTCGCATATCATTTTAAACAGCAGAAGCTGCTGATGCCCCTAGGCATATCAAATGCCCTAGGCAATTGCCTAGTTTGCCTATGCCTATGGCCGGCTCTGGTGATAGCGCCTGTGTGACTTCCCGTGATGAGACATGGAGGCGGTATTCTGATGTGCTCAACATGAGGTATCCATGGCAACAGCCTTATCTATGCCTGTGTTGGTGAACAATGTCCCGTCATGCGTGGCGGTGAAGTAGTTATTGGAACGCAGCACTCGGAAGCCGGTTAGGCCGTGGAACGCATCTGTGTAGGGGGGAATCGACGGGTCGGGCAATCACGTGCTGCATTCGGAAGCTTGTAGCGCCGTGGAACGCATGAAGGTTCCGGTGCGGTGACGTAGTGTTAAGATGTGATTGGGTCAGTTGGTGCATGCGCATTGAGGTGAGATGCACGCCGCGGGTGTTTGAATCGGTGATCGTGATCAGCTGTAGTAAGTAAGGGTAACTATGATGGGTATATAGTTAGCTGTGTCTGCTTACAGATGGCTCTGGAATGTGGAAGGTGACAGTAACATGATGCGCAGGTTTTGAACGGTCCATACGGGACCGAGTTCGACGGACTAATTGGTTTGATTTTTCATGTCCTTCTAAAAAAGCAAATATTCTTTTCATCAATTGCACTCTTTAGTGCTGTACACATTGTGAATTATGTTCAATATTTTATGCTTAGCCACCATCACTATTTTGATCTTATCTGAAATGCCCATTTCGGGTGAAAATAAATTTATAAGACTTTTTTTCATATGTCTATGATGTTTGAGTGCCTCTTTCCAAACACACACACACACACACACACACACACACACACACACACACACACACACACACACACACACACACACACACACACACACATATATAAAATTATTTTAATGTTATATCTTAGGGCCCCCCTGTTTTAAGTAAGGGGGTAATTCAGACATGATCGCTAGCAAGCGATTTTTGCACTGCTGCAATCAGATAGTCACCGCCTACAGGGGGAGTGTATTTTCGCTGTGCTAGTGTGTGATCGCATGTGTAGCAGAGCTGCACAAACTGATTTTGTGCAGTCTCTGCGCAGCCCAGGACTGACTCAGCAGCTGCAATCACTTCAGCCTGTCCGGGACCGGAATTCGCAGTTTGGACCTAATCGCCCGCTGTGCACAGCAGCGATCAGGTCTGAATTACCCCCTTAATCCAGCTCTGCTAGCAGTGTATACTCAGGGACGGCGCAATGCGGTGTGCATTGCAAGAGGGCATCAGGCAGAAGTGGTGCCTTCCTCACTCTGCCAGCTGTGGCTGTGCTGCCACTCCTGTCATACTCAGGCAGGCGTGATCTGATGTCTTCCCCTCCCGCGAGTTGTGACTTGTCCCACCCTCACCTCACTTCTCTCCTTCACTAATTTAATATAATATCTGAGCCTTTGTACATGCCACTATATGTCCTAAAGTTTTAGGATTAGGGAGATCAATCATTACATTATTTACAATCATAATGCATTATAGGTATAATTATTTGCATATTTTTACTCTAAAGGGGGTTACACATGGACAGATGTATGCTTAATTTCTAAGCAATCTTAGAAGATAGATTGCTTAGAAATTAAGCACGGATATCTCTGTGTGTATGCCCCATAGCGATAGCAAGGCGCTGCCCCGCACTTCGCTATCGATGACTCTAGATTGGCCTGCGTCCTTCCCCCCTTGCTCAGCACACATCACGTTGAGTGCTGAGCGGCAGTACCAGATTAAGGTCCACATGGGCTGGAGCTGAAATTTAAAAAGGGCCTAATTTATGCGGCCGACAAGGGCGTGACTAGTGATGTGAGAAGGGGCATGACCAGGGGTGTGGGGGTGTGGCTTGTGTCAAGGGCTGTGGCAAGTGCATTCCTTCAATCACCCCAAGTGCCCTTCATGCATCCATTAAGCCAATTTCTCCCCAATTAATTATCAATTCCTCCTCCCAGCAGCCATTAGCACATTCTTCCATCCTATCAGGTCCCATAAAACTCCCCTCACACTGCAGCACCCATTACTACACTCACACCGCAGCTCCCCTTATTACACTCACACCATAGAACCCATTACTACACTCACACCGAAACACCCGTTACTACATTTACACAGCAGAACCCCTTATTACACTCGCACCATAGAACCAGTTACTACACTCAGCAGCACCCATTAACTACCCCCACCTAGCACTTATTAGCCATTCATTGATCAATTTCAACATTCCAGTGCTCAATAACACATTCACTTCTCCACACCACTTCATATACACAAAAAGTTCACGCACACACACACACCACCACCGCCACCACATATACAGACACAGTACACACTACACACATACCACTACATATACACACACAGTACACACTACACACAAAGTATGCAGACACACCACCACCACATATACACAAACACAATATACACTACACACATACACCCACATATACACACAAAGTATGCACACATAGGGGGACGTGGCTTGGCCAGCTAAGAAGGCAGACGTATGAGGCAAGAGCTTCTGCCTACTCTAGCTATTAAAGTGGCTCTTCACTCCCCGCCAGACCTGTCCAGGTCTCCAAAATAGCCACACCGCCTTTGCCCTGCCACCCTGAGTTGGTGGGTGTGAGCTGCAGAGCCGGGGGATAGTTTTTTCCCATTCATGCGGGTAGCGGCCTACCCATTCCCCTCAAGCTGGGACCTTGATTTTGGCTGCCTGCCGCCAGGGACGTCCGGAAGAGAGGGGTTTGGGCCTACTACCCTGTCTGTGTGCTGCGGATCTCCCCCCCTGCCTTAGCTCTACTCCTGGGTGCCCTACTTACCCAGTCCCGCCACCTCGCTGCTTACTGGTCGAGCTGAATATCCTGTGGCGTGGACTGCAGGAGCGCTCCCTGCTAGAGGGTACGGGTGATGGCCATCTTGGATAAGGAGAGGAGAAGGTCAAGGTAGCCCCCACACGCAGCCGTACAATTTTTTAAGTGCAGTCACTGACCGAAAACGTAACCGTCGCCCTCCGCCTCAGCAGCATCTATTACAGGGTGCATTTAGGTGGACAGCTGGTGGTGAGTCCAGAAGGGGAAACGTCATTCCTGGCTCTCACTCCTCCCTCTGCTTTTCATTAAACTGAGGTTAACTAGAGCTGGGGGACTGTAGCTTTAAGCCTCCTAGGTAAAAATTGTGCCTTTAATCACTCCACACATATCTCGCCTCCTATATATGTAGATATTGGGTGGTTGCTCAATCAGATTTTATTGTATCACTGTAATGTGATCTTACTCTTATTCTTCCTGGATATATCCGTTTTTGTCATGCTGACCCCCTCTATTGGACGAAGGCATTTATTGTATTGTTGTACAATATCTAAATGAGCTGAAAGGGCTTAACAACAGTTTATTGTGACCATATGTGCCAGGTTACCACACTATGCATCTCATGTAATTGTGAATCAAGGCATCTGGCTAATACGCTTCTATTATACACATTATACATGTCTTACTGGCGCATCCCTATCGCAAAGGTGTAATTACACTACGTATTAACGTGCTGCAACTCCTATAGTGCATCAGCATACTCTATCAACACCCTCCCGTTGTATGCATGCACCTATATTCTTCATTAACACACTATGATACAAAGGCGACTCCTCATATATCCGAATTTACTTAATTGTCTCATCTTCAGTATGTGATGGACAGACACTGCCTAACAGAGGCCCTTATATATTTTGCATTTACTTAGTGTATTTGTGTTTTTCCCCTTATCATCTGCTCCAGTGTTACCATTAAACATGTCTGGCAAAGGTTGATAGGCCCCGGCCATCTCCACTCCCTCTATGTTCACACCCAAGTTTAAAACATCGCTGCAGACTACAGATCGATCTGAGTCCTCACAACGCCGACTCGCCTCCCGAGAAAGCTATTGACCCATCTATACACACAGTCCTTACCACCCTGGTAGATGGGATTAAACTGACATTTCAGCAAGAACTAAAAAAAGCAGCTGACAATTTCAAATCTGAGCTTACTTCTCTTGGTACAAGAGCAGACACTCGAGTCCAAAATAGACGACTTATGCCAGTTTCCAGCAGTGGTACACAAAGAACTATCCCTCTTACGGACATATGGGGTCATTCCAAGTTGATCGTAGCTGTGCTAAGTTTAGCACAGCTACGATCAGGCACTCAGACATGTGGGGGGGGACCAGCACAGGGCTAGTCCGCCCCGCATGTCAGTGCCGCCCCTCCCCTTGCAGAAATTCAAAAGCATCGCACAGCAGCGATGCTTTTACATCTGAGGAGTAACTCCCGGCCAGCGCAGCTCCTGCGGCTGGCCGGTAGAACCTCTTCGTGCCCAGGTCGAAGTGGCTGCGTGTGAAGTCACACAGCCGCCGCAGCCTGCCCCCCCAACGGCCCAGCCATGCCTGCATTGGCTGGACCGCGCCCCTAAAAGGTGGCTTAACGCCGCCATCCAGCCCCCTCCCGCACAGCGACCACCTCTGCCTGTCACTCAGGCAGAGGCAGTCGTTAGGCAACGATGGCCTTCGGCCGTCTGGCATGCGCCGGCGCACTGTGGTGCCAGTGCATGCGCAGTTCCAACCCGATCGCTGCGATAAACTGCAGTGAGCGATCGGGTCGGAATGACCCCCAGAGATCTTTGACCTAAAAGAGAAGCAAGAGGACTTGGAAAATAGATTGCGCAGGAATAATTTTAGAATTAGGAACGTTCCTGAATCTATGGGGCTAGATTCTGCACATGTTATATCTGCCTCCCCTGCAATGCACATGGTTTTGCCCAACTGCTAACAAAATTCCTGCTGCGATCAACTTGGAATTACCCTCTATATCTCCTGCTGCTCTACCTGCTTTCTTACGAGACCTTTTCAAACATCTCCTTCCAGACCTCCAAGAAAGCGATCTCCTTTTGGACAGAGCACACCGTAAGCTCAGAGCTAAACCACCACCTGGGCAACAACCTAGAGATTGAGCGGTCTATTTACTAAGCCTTGGATGGAAATAAAGTGGACAGAGATAGAATACCAGCCAATCAGCTCCTAACTGCTATGTCACAGGCTGGGTTTGAAAATTGACAGTTAGGAGCTGATTGGCTGGTACTTTGTCCACTTTATCTCAATCCAAGGCTTAGTAATAGACCCCATAGTCATTAGACTTCACTATTTTCGCACAAAGGAGAGACTTCTACTTGCTACTAGAGATACTCCCAATAATGCTTATAACGACATGCACAGTCAACAACTGCTTTAAGACTTAGCACCGTCTACAATACAGAAAAGTAGAGACCTACAATATATATATATATATATATATATATATATATATTTTTTTTTTTTTTTTTACACACACACACACACTAAGGAAGTCAAATGTTTACTGTGAGAGTTTACGTAAAGACAGTAGTATTAACACCCATTTGTAAGTTACATACCACATTTATCACTGGAAAGGGAAGCATTCAGGTAACTTTAAGGGACACCTGCAATACATATAACAGAAAATAGGACTTTAATTACATACCGGTAAATCCTTTTCTCGTAGTCCGTAGAGGATGCTGGTGTCCACATTAGTACCATGGGGTATAGACGGGTCCACTAGGAGCCATTGGCACTTTAAGAGTTTAATAGTTTGGGCTGGCTACTCCTTCTATGCCTCTCCTAACAGACTCAGTCTAGAAACTGTGCCTGAGGAGACGGACATACACAGACAGTGGCGAGATTCATACCAGTTCACACAAACAAGGCAAAGAAGGCTAACTAGCCTGAAAACTCAGCAACAGCTGAAACATTACTGAACCCAGTAAAGAAACGCAGTACTTAACTAAGAACAAAGCAGTACTGAACCAAAGAAATACTGCAGGATAACGAAGCGCTTGGCGGGAGCCCAGCATCCTCTACGGACTACGAGAAAAGGATTTACTGGTAGGTAATTAAAATCCTATTTTCTCTTACATCCTAGAGGATGCTGAGGTCCACATTAGTACCATGGGGATGTACCAAAGCTCCCAGAACGGGAAGGAGAGCGCGGAGGCTCCTGCAGAACTGATTGACCAAACTTTAGGTCCTCAGAGGCCAAAGTATCGAACTTGTAGAACTTACCAAACGTGTTCGACCCAGACCAAGTAGCCGCTCGGCAAAGCTGCAAAACCGAGACACACCGGCAGCCGCCCAGGAAGACACCACTTTACGAATAGAGTGGGCCTTAACAGATGTTGGACACGGCAATCCTACCGTAGAATATGCATGCTGGATAGTGAACCTGATCCAGCGAGAAATCGTCTGCTTAGAAGCAGGACACCCAATTTTCTTGGGATCATAAAGGACAAACAGAGAGTCCGATTTTCTGTGACGAGCAGTCCTCTTCACATAGATCTTCAAAGCCCTCACAACATCCAAGGACTTTGATGCAATTGAGTAGTCAGTAGCCACAATAGGTTGTTGATATGAAAAGCCGACACAACCTTTGGAAGAAACTGCTGAGCTCTATCTTCATGGAAGATTAAGTAGGGACTTTACAGGACAAAGATCCCAATTCCGACACACATCGAGCAGAAGCTAAGGCCAACAAAGTGACAGCTTTCCACGTGAGAAACTTGACCTCAGCCTCCTGTAAGGGCTCAAACCAATCCGATTGCAGGAACTGCAACACCACGTTAAGATCCCAGGGTGCCGTCGGCGCCACAAAGGGAGGCTGGACCTTTATGGATCCCAAACGCAGGTCCATATCCACACCTGCTTGCAGGAAGAGGAGAAACCGACCAGGTTGAAACTCCACCGCAGGAAACTTCTTGGATTCACACCAAGACACATACTTTTACCAAATGCGATGGTAGTGTTTAGACGTAACTCCTTTCCTAGCCTGTATCAGGGTAGGAATAACCTTGTTCGGAATGCCCTTCCGAGCTAATATCTGGTGTTCAACCTCCATGCCATCAAACATAGCCGTGTTAAGTCTTGATAAGCGAACGGCCCCTGTTGTAGAAGATCCTCTCGAAGACGAAGAGGTCTTGTATCTTCCAGCAATAGATCCAGCAGATCCACGTACCAAGCCCTCCTTGGCCAGTCTGGAGCAATGAGGATCGCCTGAACTTTTGTTCTTTTTACAAGCTTTAGAATCTTTGGAATGAATGGAAGTGGAGGGAACACATACATTGACTTGAACACCTATGGCGTTACCAGGGCATCCACCGCCACTGCTTGTGGGTCTCTCGACCTGGAACAGTACCTCCAAAGTTTCTTGTTGAGACGCAAGGCCATCATGTCTATTTAAGGTACGCCCCAACGACTAGTCACCTCCGGATGGAGGCCCCATTCTCCTGGATGGAGATCGTGCCTGCTGAGGAAGTCCGCTTCCCAATTGTCCACTCCCGAAATAATTGCTGACAGTGCCACTGCGTGCCTTTCTGCCCAGAGGAGGATTTTTGTTACCTCTGACATTGCAGCTCTGCTCTTCATTCCTCCCTGTCGGTTTATGTAGGCCACCGTTATTACATTGTCCGACTGCACTTGAATGGACTGATCTTGCAGAAGTGGTGCTGCTTGTAGAAGACCATTGTACACAGTTCTTAGCTCCAGGATGTTTATTGGAAGAAGGGGTTCCTGACTTGACCACCTTCCTTGGAAGGTTTCCCCTTGGGTGACTGTGCCCCAACCTCTGAGACTTGCATCCAGCGCTGAACCCCGAACCTGCAGCCCTCCAGAAGGTGAGGCAGTTGCAGCCACCAGAGGAGTGAAATCCTTTCTTTTGCCAACAGACGTATACTCTGGTGCATGTGTAGGTGAGATCCCGACCACTTGTCTAAGAGATCCAGTTGGAATGACCGAGCCTGAAATCTTCCATACTGTAAAGCCTCGTAAGAGGCAACCATCTTCCGCAGAAGGTGAATGCACTGATGAACGGGCTAGTTTCAGGACATCCCGGACCATTGTTTGAATCACCAATGCTTTCTCCTCTGGTGGAAACACCCTCTGCACCTCTGTGTCGAGGATCATTCCCACTAACGACAATCTCCTTGTTGGCTCCAAATGTGACTTTGGAAGGTTCAGGATCCAACCGTGCTCTCCGAGTAGATTCAAGATTTTGTACAAGTGGGGGTGTGGTCTGCGCTCCCTCCAATTAAAATTTGTCTGTATAGAGGGGGTTATACCAGTGCTGCCTAGGTACCTAGGAGGGGCTCTTTTCAAGTCTTCCTCGGTATAGCAATAGCAAAAACACAGAAAGGAAGGAACCTATGGCGCTACTTGATATCTAAAAAATTAAGTACCACTAATGCACAGTAATTTAGATTTTATAGTTTATTCTGAGCAGCACATTAAGACAATAAATGAATAGATTAAATAGACATTCTGTAAAGACGGCAATGCCTCCGAGTAGATGAGTCGTGAGAGCAATGTGTCATGACTAAGGTTTTTGTGAACCCGGTGCTAGCGAAGTCTGCGCGGGCGACTGGAGGACTACACGAATACCACCACTGACCTGGTTTTGGAAGTGTTGTGGACTCGGGGTCTCTTCCGGTGACTGGGAAGAGGAACCGCGGCAGAGATGGCCGAATCCAAGTTCTCCTCATGCAGGATGAGGTCGGCAGACAGGAAGCACGTGTGGGCGCTGAAGGTCTCCTGAAAGACAGAACTGGAAAGGCGCTGATGAATCAGTGAAGAATAACAGGTACAACTGTGCTAAAGGGCACGGGGTGCTTGGGGACACTGAGGTGCTTGGAGACACTGAGGTGCTTGGAGACACTGAGGTGCTTGGAGACACTGAGGTGCTTGGAGACACTGAGGTGCTTGGAGACACTGAGGTACTTGGAGACACTGAGGTACGTAGAGGCACTGAGGTACGTAGAGGCACTGAGGTGCGTAGAGGCACTGAGGTGCGTAGAGGCACTGAGGTGCGTAGAGACACTGAGGTGCGTAGAGACACTGAGGTGCGTAGAGACACTGGAGTGCGTAGAGACACTGGGGTACTGAGGCACGGAGGTGCTGAGGCACGGAGGCACGGAGGTGCTGAGGCACGGAGATGCTGAGTCACGGAGATGCTGGAAGCACGGAGGCACGGAGGTGCTGGAAGCACGGAGGTACTGAGGCACGGAGATGCTGAGTCACGGAGATGCTGAGTCACGGAGGTGCTGGAAGCACGGAGGCACGGAGGTGCTGGAAGCACGGAGGTACTGAGGCACGGAGGTGCTGAGGCACGGAGATGCTGAGTCACGGAGGTGCTGGAAGCACGGAGGCACGGAGGTCCTGAGGCACGGAGGTACTGAGGTGCTGAGGCACGGAGATGCTGAGTCACGGAGGTGCTGGAAGCACGGAGGTGTTGGAAGCACGGAGGTACTGAGGTGTTGGAAGCACGGAAGTACTGAGCTCTGGAGATCCCAACTACAACAGTAGTAAAACTGAAACACGACAGCTGTGGTTTTCAGTGGAGAACATGGAATTCAGTACTGTGCCTTTAAGACGAAACATTGCAGCTGTGCCTTTACATTGAGACTCAGGGAAATGGTGAAATCAAATGGCAACACACAAGTAACCATACAGGAACAAGGGAACAGAGTTTCCACAGGAACTTAGGTACAATGGTTACCTTAAGGGAGCTCAGCATAAAGACTCTCACAAGGCTGTATGTGACACGAGGAAATGGCTCAGATTCCAACTCAGCCTCCTGATTTATACTTCCTGGTCCTTGATGATTGGTGGGCAGGATTAGGTGATGTCACTGTCATGTGACTACTCTAGCCAAGGCTGTGATGTAGAATGAGGCCTAGCAGGCCAAGAGAACACTGAAGCCTGGACTTCTGCAAAACACAGGATGCTTGCTTTTAGATTACTGAATTCAGCCTCACACAGGAGATCACCACAGGTGGAGCTGATTACCTCTCAGGCAGAGAACTCAGGAAACTCAGTGCTGACAAGCTGTTTAACTCCGTGAGTGAAAAGACACAGGATCCAGGACAGAAAGCAGGGGTAAGTCACCAAATATGAGAATTACAGTCAGGATTGTGACAGTATCCCCCTCTTCGAGGGTGGACTCCGGACACCCATCCAATCTTAGGGGAACTTGAGAAATTCATACAGAAGAATTTAGGACCTTTGTTGATGCCTCTTCTTCTTATGGGAACGTTTGGTTTTGACCAAGGACCGCGGGATCTCCTGTAAAGAAAAACCTTCCTTAGAAAACATGGGGGCTCCCAAGAAAGGAGTAGCATCATGGACTGGATCAAATTCAGAGTCTGAGTCCAAGTCTAATGGAAGATATGAATCTCCCATAGATACACAGTTTGCAGATGAAAATGAGGTGCACTGGAGATTTAAATTCTCTGGGCTAGGAGAGACTCCAACATGAGCAATTTTAATGGTCGGATTCTTACTGAAGGAGATTCTTAGATTATCCCTGGGAGGACAGCACAAACTTCCTTCTGCATTCCCTTTAGAGCCTGATTTCTTTACCGAGTCAGATTCCATAGGTTTAGGACCAAATTCTTTAACCACAGCATTACTAAAATTCTGTAAGTCATGGAACACAGGATCATTACTCTCAAAAAGCATGTTGGCCCACTCCAAAGCTCTTCCTCTGAATGCCAGGAACAGATATCGAGTAACGTTGGAAGGAGTTACTGCACCTGAAGGATCAGACTCCATCCGAGACAGAAATTGTTCAACCAAAGCGGCATATTGCAGTAAATCTCCATCGAAGTAAATAGGTGGTAAACCATCAGACGAAAGCTTAGAGGCTGAAACTGGAGAAATCTTTGACTGGACGAGTAGGACTGGATTGGATCCGGGGATGCTTGAATTGGCTGGAACCAAAGGAGACTGACCAGGCTGGTCCTGGAGTAACACTGGACCGGCTGGAACCGGAACGAACTGACCAGGCGGAGCCTGGAGTATTGCTGGACCGGCTGGAACCGGAACGGACTGGCCAAGCTGGGCCTGGAGTATTGCTGGACCGGCTGGAACCGGGACGGACTGACCAGGCTGGGCCTGGAGTATTGCTGGACCGGCTGGAACCGGGACGGACTGAGTCCTTTCTTCACGGGGCTGAACCAAGGCAGGAGCCCCCACTTCACGGGGCTGGGCTGAGGCAAGAGCCCCCACTTCAAGGGGCTGGGCTGAGGCAAGAGCCCCCACTTCAAGGGGCTGGGCTGAGGCAAGAGCCCCCACTTCAAGGGGCTGGGCTGAGGCAAGAGCCCTCTCTTCACGGGGCTGGTCTGCGCTCTGAAGGCTCTCTGGCTGGGCAGCGCTCTGAAGGCTCTCTGGCTGGGCAGCGCTCTGAAGGCTCTCTGGCTGGGCAGCGCTCTGAAGGCTCTCTGGCTGGGCAGCGCTCTGAAGGCTCTCTGGCTGGGCAGCACTCTGAAGGCTCTCTGGCTGGGCAGCACTCTGTAGACCCTCTGGCTGGGCAGCACTCTGTAGACCCTCTGGCTGGGCAGCACTCTGTAGACCCTCTGGCTCTGGACCCTCGGATCCCCTTCCTGGGGCTGTACCCTCGGAACCCCCTCCTGGGGCTGGACCCTCTGAAGAACCCCCTCCTGGGGCTGTGCCCTCTGAAGAACCCCCTCCTGGGGCTGGACGCTCTGAACCCCTCACTGGGGCTGGACGCTCTGAACCCCTCACTGGGGCTGGACGCTCTGAACCCCTCACTGGGGCTGGACGCTCTGAAGAACCCCTTCTTGGGGCTGGACACTCTGAAGAACCCCTTCTTGGGGCTGGACACTCTGAAGACGCCCCCCCTGGGGCTGAAGACACGGACGCCCCCCCTGGGGCTGGACACTCTGAAGACGCCCCTCCTGGGGCTAGACACTTTGAAGACGCCCCTCCTGGGGCTGGACACTTTGAAGACGCCCCTCCTGGGGCTGGACACTCTGAAGACGCCCCTCCTGGGGCTGGACACTCTGAAGACGCCCCTCCTGGGGCTGGACACTCTGAAGACGCCCCTCCTGGGGCTGGACACTCTGAAGACGCCCCTCCTGGGGCTGGACACTCTGAAGACGCCCCTCCTGGGGCTGGACACTCTGAAGACGCCCCTCCTGGGGCTGGACACTCTGAAGACGCCCCTCCTGGGGCTGAAGACACGGACGCCCCCCCTGGGGCTGGACACTCTGACTCCTCTGTGATTCTAAATGGCTTGAATATTCTTCTCTGGACACCCAACTTGGGATAAGGTCTTTTAATCACCGGACCCCAGTCATAAATTTGAGTCTCTTTCCGAGTAGCCATCTTGATACCCCCGTCAGCAGTAGCAGGATCGGCTACTGTGGATGACTTGTAGACATGAGCACTGTGATACTGCGATTTGTCACCATTCCCTGGCTTGCGAAGAATGCAGTCTTTAACAAAATGACCAGAATTTCCACAGTAAAGACAGAGATGTAGCTCCTTACGCCGCTGACGTTCAGCTTCAGAGAGCTTGGGCCGTGGATAGCTCTGATGAAAAACTTTCCCTTGCGCAGAGGAAGAGACTCTATTAACTGGATGGGACAAAACAGGATCAACAACGTTGGTAGTATTCCTGAGGAGATCAGGCATCACAGAGAGAATACTAGGCAAAAGTTCTTGTAACTGTAGTAACATCTGGTAGAAAATCTGCAGTTGGTCAGGAGTCTTAGAGCAGAAGGTCATAGAATCTCTGGAGGACGAATTCCGCTGCAGACACTGTGCCAATCGATGCTGAGTCGACTCCAGACCTTCCAAGCGTCCTGCAATATTGCTTAGGAGGTCATGCGTCAGACTAACACTTTCGGCCGGGTCCATGGGGCCATTTCCTACTGTCATGACTAAGGTTTTTGTGAACCCGGTGCTAGCGAAGTCTGCGCGGGCGACTGGAGGACTACACGAATACCACCACTGACCTGGTTTTGGAAGTGTTGTGGACTCGGGGTCTCTTCCGGTGACTGGGAAGAGGAACCGCGGCAGAGATGGCCGAATCCAAGTTCTCCTCATGCAGGATGAGGTCGGCAGACAGGAAGCACGTGTGGGCGCTGAAGGTCTCCTGAAAGACAGAACTGGAAAGGCGCTGATGAATCAGTGAAGAATAACAGGTACAACTGTGCTAAAGGGCACGGGGTGCTTGGGGACACTGAGGTGCTTGGAGACACTGAGGTGCTTGGAGACACTGAGGTGCTTGGAGACACTGAGGTGCTTGGAGACACTGAGGTGCTTGGAGACACTGAGGTGCTTGGAGACACTGAGGTACTTGGAGACACTGAGGTACGTAGAGGCACTGAGGTGCGTAGAGGCACTGAGGTGCGTAGAGGCACTGAGGTGCGTAGAGACACTGAGGTGCGTAGAGACACTGAGGTGCGTAGAGACACTGGAGTGCGTAGAGACACTGGGGTGCTGAGGCACGGAGGCACGGAGGTGCTGGAAGCACGGAGGTACTGAGGCACGGAGGTGCTGAGGCACGGAGGCACGTAGGTGCTGAGGCACGGAGATGCTGAGTCACGGAGATGCTGGAAGCACGGAGGCACGGAGGTGCTGGAAGCACGGAGGTACTGAGGCACGGAGGTGCTGAGGCACGGAGATGCTGAGTCACGGAGATGCTGAGTCACGGAGGTGCTGGAAGCACGGAGGCACGGAGGTGCTGGAAGCACGGAGGTACTGAGGCACGGAGGTGCTGAGGCACGGAGATGCTGAGTCACGGAGGTGCTGGAAGCACGGAGGCACGGAGGTGCTGGAAGCACGGAGGTACTGAGGCACGGAGGCACGGAGGTCCTGAGGCACGGAGGTACTGAGGTGCTGAGGCACGGAGATGCTGAGTCACGGAGGTGCTGGAAGCACGGAGGTGTTGGAAGCACGGAGGTACTGAGGTGTTGGAAGCACGGAAGTACTGAGCTCTGGAGATCCCAACTACAACAGTAGTAAAACTGAAACACGACAGCTGTGGTTTTCAGTGGAGAACATGGAATTCAGTACTGTGCCTTTAAGACGAAACATTGCAGCTGTGCCTTTACATTGAGACTCAGGGAAATGGTGAAATCAAATGGCAACACACAAGTAACCATACAGGAACAAGGGAACAGAGTTTCCACAGGAACTTAGGTACAATGGTTACCTTAAGGGAGCTCAGCATAAAGACTCTCACAAGGCTGTATGTGACACGAGGAAATGGCTCAGATTCCAACTCAGCCTCCTGATTTATACTTCCTGGTCCTTGATGATTGGTGGGCAGGATTAGGTGATGTCACTGTCATGTGACTACTCTAGCCAAGGCTGTGATGTAGAATGAGGCCTAGCAGGCCAAGAGAACACTGAAGCCTGGACTTCTGCAAAACACAGGATGCTTGCTTTTAGATTACTGAATTCAGCCTCACACAGGAGATCACCACAGGTGGAGCTGATTACCTCTCAGGCAGAGAACTCAGGAAACTCAGTGCTGACAAGCTGTTTAACTCCGTGAGTGAAAAGACACAGGATCCAGGACAGAAAGCAGGGGTAAGTCACCAAATATGAGAATTACAGTCAGGATTGTGACACAATGGACTGTAACAACTTCTTCCTGAACGATGCCTTTATCAGCAGGTCGTCCAGATATGGAATTATGTTCAGCCCCTGTCTACGGAGAACCATCGTCTCTGCCATCACCTTTGTGAAAACCCTCAGTGCGGTGGAGAGGCTGAATGGCAGCACCTGGAACTGATAGTGACAGTCCAAAAGTGCAAATCTGATATAAGCCTGGTGTGGCGGCCAAATCGGAATGTGGAGGTACGCATTCTTGATATCCAGGGATACCAGAAACTCTCCCTCCTCCAGACCCGAGATCACCACTCTCAGAGACTCCATTTTGGTCTTGAAACTCCAGACTGTACCCCTGGGACACAATATCCTGTACGCAGGGATCCAGGACGGACGACACCCAGACGTGGCTGAAACGTCTGAGCCTCGCACCCACCAGCCCATCTTCCAGGCTTCGCGGACCACCATCATGCTGGGGATTTTGAGGAACCAGAAGCCGGTTTCTGGTCCTGGGAGCCTGCGGATGCAGGCTTTATGGATTTTGCACGACCACCTCTGAAGGAGGTGGTAGGCGGCTTGGACTTTTTTGTCTTAGCGGTCTGAAAGGACTGCGATGCAGATGAAGAAAAGGGTTTCCTCATAGATGATGTAGCTGAGGGAAGAAAATGTGACTTACCCGCAGTTGCCGTGGAAATCCACGCATCCAATGCTTCCCCAAATAGAGCCTGACCTGTGTAGGGTAGGTTCTCCACACTTCTCCTGTATTCCGCGTCTGCCGTCCATTGGCGTAGCCAGAGACCCCTGCAAGCTGAGACAGACATGGAAGATATCCGTGCAGTCAGCGTACCCAGGTCCTTCATGGATTCCACCATGAATCCCGCAGAATCCTGTATGCTACGTAAAAAGAATTCAATGTCACTTCTATCCATTGAATCTAAATCCTCTAGTAACATGCCTGACCACTTTACTATAGCTGTAGAATTCCATGCACAGGCAATAGTGGGCCTCAACGCCACCCCTGAAGCAGTCTATATGGATTTGAGCGTAGTGTCAATGTTTCGATCAGCCGGTTCTTTTAACGCGGTAGATCCAGGGACAGGTAAAACCACCTTCCTTGACAGTCTGGAAACAGATGCGTCAACTATGGGTGGATTTTCCCATTATTTTCTATCCTCGTCAGGGAAAGGAAAGGCAACCAAAACCCTTTTGGGGATCTGGAATTTTTTCTCCGGGTTCTCCCAGGATTTTTCAAATAAAGCGTTTAATTCTTTAGACGCAGGGAAGGTTAGCAAGGCTTTCTCATTATCTGTGAAGTAAGCCTCCTCAACCTGCTCAGGTGTTGTGTCAGAAATGTTTAACACATCTCTAATAGCCTCAATCATGAGCTGCACCCCGTTAGCCAGGGATGCCGCCCCCCTCAGCACATCCCCATCACCGTCAGCAGTGTTAGATTCGGTATCCGTGTCATCTTGCATAATCTGGGCAAGTGCACATTTTTGTGGGTATATGCTAGGGGATTTTGAATATGAGCTACCCTAGTAGAGATCCGAGAGATCATTCCCTTAATAGAGGTCAACCACTCAGGCTCAGTAATAGGGATCTGAGACAAAACATTACATTCCTGTGTATATGGAATGGATTCCTCCAGTGAGGAAATGTTCTCTGCAGCATAAGACACAGAGTCCCTAGACATGGCTATGTGAGAAACAAACACCCACACACAGGAAAATGTCAGACACAGTTTCCCCTCAAGTATGCCACAGAGAAACAGAGTTTGGAGCCAACCCACACACAGCGCTTCCCTAGATAGATATAATACAACTACCTGGCGCTGACTGTGTACCTTAATAGACTACACAGTATTTACACAGCCTCCCCCCCTTCTACAACCCCCTGGTACAGCATAAGATAGCTGGAGTTGCTTGGAGGGACACCTCTCCCTGTCACCGTCTCTGTACTGTATCTGCATGCAGGAAAATGGCGCTGAACGCTGCTGTGTCCATTCTGAGGAGAAGCTCCACCCCCCTGAACATGGCGCTATTTCCCGCTCTTCACTTCTTTATACTGGCCTGAGGAATGGTGCAAGCAGCGTTACCGAGGTCCCTGACAGCCTTGGTGACCAGTGTAGGGTATAGGCGCTGGCTCAGGGCGCCCCTTAAAGCGCTGCACTGTGTACCACTGCGCCTACGGAGCGCAGTTAGTACTGCGCTCCCACCCTGTTGCCGCCATCTTCACACCGGCTCCCTGCTTGCTGTGGGGGCCGGTGACTCACTTGCCACCGGAATCTTCTGGCTCTGTTAGGGGGTGGCGGCATGCTGCGGGAGTGTGCGGTCGCCTGGGGCGGCTAACGATCATCACCCTCAGTAGCTCAGAGTCCTTTCAGCGGAGATAGTAGGTCGAACCCCTCAGGGCGGACACTACTCCCCCCCTAAGTCCCACGAAGCAGGGAGGCTGTTGCCAGCAGCCTCCCTGTGCCTAACTAACTTTTAGAAAAAAATAAAACTAAAGAAGCTCTAGGAGCTCCCCAAGCTGTGACCGGCTCCTCCGGGCACATTTTCTAAACTGAGTCTGGTAGGGGGGGCATAGAGGGAGGAGTCAGCCCACACTATTAAACTCTTAAAGTGCCAATGGCTCCTAGTGGACCCGTCTATACCCCGTGGTACTAATGTGGACCCCAGCATCCCCTAGGACGTAAGAGAAAGGAAGATTAATAAACTTGAGTAAAGATTGTTTAAGCTCTGCATATGATAAATAATAAGAATTTACTTACCGATAATTCTATTTCTCGGAGTCCGTAGTGGATGCTGGGGTTCCTGAAAGGACCATGGGGAATAGCGGCTCCGCAGGAGACAGGGCACAAAAAGTAAAGCTTTTCCAGATCAGGTGGTGTGCACTGGCTCCTCCCCCTATGACCCTCCTCCAGACTCCAGTTAGGTACTGTGCCCGGACGAGCGTACACAATAAGGGAGGATTTTGAATCCCGGGTAAGACTCATACCAGCCACACCAATCACACCGTACAACTTGTGATCTAAACCCAGTTAACAGTATGATAACAATAATAACCCGATTTTTGTAACTATGTACAAGTATTGCAGACAATCCGCACTTGGGATGGGCGCCCAGCATCCACTACGGACTCCGAGAAATAGAATTATCGGTAAGTAAATTCTTATTTTCTCTATCGTCCTAGTGGATGCTGGGGTTCCTGAAAGGACCATGGGGATTATACCAAAGCTCCCAAACGGGCGGGAGAGTGCGGATGACTCTGCAGCACCGAATGAGAGAACTCCAGGTCCTCCTTTGCCAGGGTATCAAATTTGTAGAATTTTACAAACGTGTTCTCCCCTGACCACGTAGCTGCTCGGCAGAGTTGTAATGCCGAGACCCCTCGGGCAGCCGCCCAAGATGAGCCCACCTTCCTTGTGGAATGGGCCTTAACAGATTTAGGCTGTGGCAGGCCTGCCACAGAATGTGCAAGTTGAATTGTGTTACAAATCCAACGAGCAATCGACTGCTTAGAAGCAGGCGCACCCAACTTGTTGGGTGCATACAGTATAAACAGCGAGTCAGATTTTCTGACTCCAGCCGTCCTTGAAATGTATATTTTTAAAGCTCTGACAACGTCCAACAACTTGGAGTCCTCCAAGTCGCTTGTAGCCGCAGGCACTACAATAGGCTGGTTCAGGTGAAACGCTGATACCACCTTAGGGAGAAAATGCGGACGCGTCCGCAGCTCTGCCCTATCCGAATGGAAAATTAAATAAGGGCTTTTATAAGATAAAGCCGCCAGTTCAGATACTCTCCTGGCGGACGCCAGGGCCAGTAACATAGTCACTTTCCATGTGAGATATTTCAAATCCACATTTTTTAGTGGTTCAAACCAATGGGATTTGAGGAAATCTAAAACTACATTTAGATCCCACGGTGCCACCGGAGGCACCACAGGAGGCTGTATATGCAGTACTCCTTTGACAAAAGTCTGGACCTCAGGAACTGAGGCCAATTCTTTTTGGAAGAATATTGACAGGGCCGAAATTTGAACCTTAATAGATCCCAATTTGAGACCCATAGACAATCCTGATTGCAGGAAATGTAGGAAACGACCCAGTTGAAATTCCTCCGTCGGAGCACTCCGATCCTCGCACCACGCAACATATTTCCGCCAAATGCGGTGATAATGCTTCGCGGTGACTTCCTTTCTTGCCTTAATCAAGGTAGGAATGACTTCTTCTGGAATGCCTTTTCCTTTTAGGATCTGGCGTTCAACCGCCATGCCGTCAAACGCAGCCGCGGTAAGTCTTGGAATAGACACGGTCCCTGCTGAAGCAGGTCCTGTCTTAGAGGTAGAGGCCACGGATCGTCCGTGACCATCTCTTGAAGTTCCGGGTACCAAGACCTTCTTGGCCAATCCGGAGCCACTAGTATCGTTCTTACTCCGCTTTGCCGTATGATTCTCAATACCTTTGGTATGAGAGGCAGAGGAGGAAACACATACACCGACTGGTACACCCAAGGTGTTACCAGCGCGTCCACAGCTATTGCCTGCGGATCTCTTGACCTGGCGCAATACCTGTCCAGTTTTTTGTTGAGGCGAGACGCCATCATGTCCACCATTGGTCTTTCCCAACGGTTTATTAGCATGTGGAAAACTTCTGGATGAAGTCCCCACTCTCCCGGGTGAAGATCGTGTCTGCTGAGGAAGTCTGCTTCCCAGTTGTCCACTCCCGGGATGAACACTGCTGACAGTGCTATCACGTGATTCTCCGCCCAGCGAAGGATCCTGGCAGCTTCTGTCATTGCACTCCTGCTTCTTGTGCCGCCCTGTCTGTTTACATGGGCGACTGCCGTGATGTTGTCCGACTGGATCAACACCGGTCTTCCTTGAAGCAGAGGTTCCGCCTGGCTTAGAGCATTGTAGATTGCTCTTAGTTCCAGAATGTTTATGTGAAGAGACTTTTCCAGGCTCGACCACACTCCCTGGAAGTTTCTTCCTTGTGTGACTGCTCCCCAGCCTCTCAGGCTGGCGTCCGTGGTCACCAGGATCCAATCCTGTATGCCGAATCTGCGGCCCTCCAATAGATGAGCCCTCTGCAACCACCACAGAAGAGATACCCTTGTCCTTGGAGACAGGGTTATCCGCAGGTGCATCTGAAGATGCGTGCATTGATGTACAGACACCTTTCCTGGTTTTAGGAGATTCCTGACCAGGTCGGATAACTCCTTGGCTTTTTCCTCGGGAAGAAAAACCTTTTTCTGAACCGTGTCCAGAATCATCCCTAGGAACAGCAGACGAGTTGTCGGCATTAATTGGGATTTTGGAATATTCAGAATCCATCCGTGCTGCTTTAGCACCTCTTGAGATATTGCTAATCCCATCTCTAGCTGTTCTCTGGACCTTGCCCTTATTAGGAGATCGTCCAAGTATGGGATAATTAATACGCCTTTTCTTCGAAGAAGAATCATCATCTCGGCCATTACCTTTGTAAAGACCCGAGGTGCCGTGGACAAACCAAACGGCAGCGTCTGAAACTGATAGTGACAGTTTTGTACAACGAACCTGAGGTACCCCTGGTGTGAGGGGTAAATTGGAACGTGGAGATACGCATCCTTGATGTCCAAGGATACCATAAAGTCCCCTTCTTCCAGGTTCGCTATCACTGCTCTGAGTGACTCCATCTTGAACTTGAACTTCTTTATGTACAGGTTCAAGGACTTCAGATTTAGAATAGGCCTTACCGAGCCATCCGGCTTCGGTACCACAAATAGAGTGCAATAATACCCCTTCCCTTGTTGTAGAAGAGGTACCTTGACTATCACCTGCTGAGAGTACAGCTTGTGAATGGCTTCCAAAACCGTCTCCCTTTCGGAAGGGGACGTTGGTAAAGCAGACTTCAGGAAACGGCGAGGTGGATCTGTCTCTAATTCCAACCTGTACCCCTGAGATATTATCTGCAGGATCCAGGGATCTACCTGCGAGTGAGCCCACTGCGCGCTGTAATTTTTGAGACGACCTCCCACCGTCCCCGAGTCCGCTTGAGAAGCCCCAGCGTCATGCTGAGGCTTTTGTAGAAGCCGGGGAGGGCTTCTGTTCCTGGGAAGGAGCTGCCTGTTGCTGTTTCTTCCCTCGACCTCTGCCTCGTGGCAGATATGAATAGCCCTTTGCTCTCTTATTTTTAAAGGAACGAAAGGGCTGCGGTTGAAAAGTCGGTGCCTTTTTCTGTTGGGGAGTGACTTGAGGTAGAAAGGTGGATTTCCCGGCTGTAGCCGTGGCCACCAAATCTGATAGACCGACTCCAAATAACTCCTCCCCTTTATACGGCAAAACTTCCATATGCCGTTTTGAATCCGCATCGCCTGTCCACTGTCGCGTCCATAAAGCTCTTCTGGCCGAAATGGACATAGCACTTACCCGTGATGCCAGTGTGCAGATATCCCTCTGTGCATCACGCATATAAAGAAATGCATCCTTTATTTGTTCTAACGACAGTAAAATATTGTCCCTGTCCAGGGTATCAATATTTTCAATCAGGGACTCTGACCAAACTACCCCAGCACTGCACATCCAGGCAGTCGCTATAGCTGGTCGTAGTATAACACCTGCATGTGTGTATATACTTTTTTGGATATTTTCCATCCTCCTATCTGATGGATCTTTAAGTGCGGCCGTCTCAGGAGAAGGTAACGCCACTTGTTTTGATAAGCGTGTTAGCGCCTTGTCCACCCTAGGAGGTGTTTCCCAGCGCTCCCTAACCTCTGGCGGGAAAGGGTATAATGCCAATAATTTCTTTGAAATTATCAGCTTTTTATCAGGGGCAACCCACGCTTCATCACACACGTCATTTAATTCTTCTGATTCAGGAAAAACTATAGGTAGTTTTTTCACACCCCACATAATACCCTGTTTAGTGGTACCTGTAGTATCAGCTAAATGTAACGCCTCCTTCATTGCCAAAATCATATAACGTGTGGCCCTACTGGAAAATACGGTTGATTCGTCACCGTCACCACTGGAATCAGTGCCTGTGTCTGGGTCTGTGTCGACCGACTGAGGCAAAGGGCGTTTTACAGCCCCTGACGGTGTTTGAGGCGCCTGGACAGGCACTAATTGATTGTCCGGCCGCCTCATGTCGTCAAACGACTGCTTTAGCGTGTTGACACTATCCCGTAATTCCATAAATAAAGGCATCCATTCTGGTGTCGACCCCCTAGGAGGTGACATCCCCATATTTGGCAATTGCTCCGCCTCCACACCAATATCGTCCTCATACATGTCGACACACACGTACCGACACACAGCAGACACACAGGGAATGCTCTAAACGAAGACAGGACCCACTAGCCCTTTGGGGAGACAGAGGGAGAGTCTGCCAGCACACACCAAAAAGCGCTATATATGACAGGGATAGCCTTATAATAAGTGCTCCCTTATAGCTGCTTTATATATATCAAGATATTGCCATTAAATTTGCCCCCCCTCTCTGTTTTACCCTGTTTCTGTAGTGCAGTGCAGGGGAGAGACCTGGGAGCCGTCCTGACCAGCGGAGCTGTGAGAGGAAATGGCGCCGTGTGCTGAGGAGATAGGCCCCGCCCCTTTTTCGGCGGCTCGTCTCCCGCTATTTTGTGAATACAGGCAGGGGTTAAATATCTCCATATAGCCTCTGGGGGCTATATGTGAGGTATTTTTAGCCTTTATATAGGTTTACATTTGCCTCCCAGGGCGCCCCCCCCCAGCGCCCTGCACCCTCAGTGACTGCGTGTGAAGTGTGCTGAGAGGAAAATGGCGCACAGCTGCAGTGCTGTGCGCTACCTTTAGAAGACTGCAGGAGTCTTCAGCCGCCGATTCTGGACCTCTTCTTACTTCAGCATCTGCAAGGGGGCCGGCGGCGCGGCTCCGGTGACCATCCAGGCTGTACCTGTGATCGTCCCTCTGGAGCTGATGTCCAGTAGCCAAGAAGCCAATCCATCCTGCACGCAGGTGAGTTCACTTCTTCTCCCCTCTGTCCCTCGTTGCAGTGATCCTGTTGCCAGCAGGAATCACTGTAAAATAAAAAACCTAAGCTAAACTTTCTCTAAGCAGCTCTTTATGAGAGCCACCTAGAATTGCACCCTTCTCGGCCGGGCACAAAAATCTAACTAACTGGAGTCTGGAGGAGGGTCATAGGGGGAGGAGCCAGTGCACACCACCTGATCTGGAAAAGCTTTACTTTTTGTGCCCTGTCTCCTGCGGAGCCGCTATTCCCCATGGTCCTTTCAGGAACCCCAGCATCCACTAGGACGATAGAGAAATCTGAACCTTTAAGGGTATTCCCAAACCTACCCTATACCATACAATATTATATTGTGGTTACAAAGGTTTGGGTGGAGGCACTAATTATACTTTGACTTAAGAACATTCTCATACATTAGACAAAGGGTTACATAAAAATGGAATACTATTAAAGCTACATAAAGAAATGAGATCATTAGTTATGGTTGAGCTACAGTATGGGAGGTTATACGGGTTTCTGTACAAGTATATTGGCTGTTACATATTCTTTGATTTTGGCGTATTTGAGCACCTAGTTTCACAAATGCTGTTTGTCTTCATCCAGCTCTTTGAGTTACAACAGACCATCACCAAGCTGACCAGTTTCCTCATACTTGATCCTCTCATAAGTTCAATTTTATCTATTTTGCTGGAGAAAGGCTTATATGGTGCAAGTGTCCCCATATTGGCTGCAACTTTGTTATTAACTACAGTAGGTGATATTCTAGGAATAAGCAGGATTAGTTCATGATTATGGCCTAATCAGTGGTGCAAATATGCGGGTATGCTTGGGTACGGAGTACCCTTAAGAATTTGGCAGTGCGTACTCAGTACCACCTGCCACACACTTTGCACCCATGACCGCCATTACCACAATTATAATGCGCAACAAAGCAACAAGACCATGGTGCTTGGCAGCATGACGGCGCCTCCCAATTTGTCAGGGTTATTGGGGCACAACAGTGACGTCATGGTGTCATATCACGCTTCCTACTGTGGCGGCTGTGGCTGGCGTGAATAGAGGAGCCTGATTGCACTTTCTGCAGCATTCCATGCTGGGAGCAGCAGTGCAGCTGTTTCCATTCACGCGGCTCATTTGATGCATCAGCACTGAGCAGCACAGGCTGGGCTGCTGGGCATGTCTCCGGCATCACTGTGTGGGGTAATTCATTTCTAATATAATGTGGACACTACTATATATTTCTATTATTATAGGGGTATTACTATATATTTATATTATTATGGGGGTATACCTATATATTTATATTGTAATGTGGACATAACTATGTATTTATGTTATACCAGGGGCACTACTTCAGTATATTTCCTGTTATAATGGAGGCATTACTATATAATGTTATTAAATTGGGGGCATTACTACATATATTTATTATATTGGGGGTATCACTATATATTTCTATTATACTGGAGGCATTCCTATATATTTCTAGCCTTGTCTCCAGAGTGAAAAGAAAAGGGTCTGTTTCATTGGCAACGTTGCTAGTGTCATGTAGCCACTCCCATTAGTGGCATGTATCACGCCCCCTCACAACACATGACCACACCCATTTTTTTGGCACTCAGTACCACTAAGAACTATTTCTACTTGCTACCACTGGGTCTAATCTGGATATTACTACATAAATGGGGTCATGGCTCATTCCCAAATGTACAAGTTAATATGGCTTAAAGCCATTGCGTATACAGGGTATGATTCTCATAGGAGACATAGCACATGAAAAAGCTACTCTTCATAATTCATTTTTCAGTAGAAACCAGTGAAACCAGTCACACAAAATGAAATAATAATATGTTTTGTACTTATTTCTGAATGTCAATATACAGTATCACTAACTGAACCTCATAATTATTTTTCTGCCACATTAAACTCAATTTAATAAGGTACTGTCTTTTGTGATCTAAAGAATTTAGGTTTTGTTTTACTAATGCTACATTTATGCTCGGAAAACGCTTGATTTACAATAATTATTTAAAATTACGTTATGTTTGGACTCGAGCAAAATCAGGGAGTAAGTGAAGATTAAGTGAAGAACGTCCATGTCGCCGAGGGTCTTCGCGAAAGTTCTTCTGGCTCTAGTGGCATACATAAGGTTGAAGGGTATAACAATATGGCCTTACATGGACAATCTGCTGACCTGCGGAAACTCAGAAATAGCACTGAGGAGGCAGTAAAGGACATTCTTCAGGTCCTTCATTCACATGGATGGCTGGTGAATTGGAAAAAGAGCCAAATAGAACGAGACAGGAAATCCAGTTCTTATTGGTCCAAATAAATACAGAAAAATTTGAGATCGCGCTATCAAAGGACAGATGCAAGAATATCAGGGAGCTACATCACTGGTACAGGTAGAAGACAAGATATCACTCCGCCTGGGACTCTGTCTTCTGCGGATGTTATCATCTACGATAGAGATTGTACCCTGGACGAGGTGGAGAATGAGAATACTTCAGTGGAGTATCCTCAAGTTCGTAAAGCTGGGTACAGCATTGGATTACAGAATAAGGCTCAGCCAGGTGACGAAAGAATCTCTGGATTGGTGGACAGACCAGGAATTACAACAAAGAACTGCATCACTGGTCCAGCATCAGTACGTGGTGTTGACAACAGATGCAAGAGCTACATATTGGGGAGGCCATCTATCGGGACAAACCTGTCAAGGCATGTAGTCCAGCTGAGAGAAAGTGATGTCTTCAAATATGAAGGAAATGAGGGCGGTATGGAATTCGATTACATACTTCCAAGCCCAATTAAAAGAATTACACGTGAAAGTGTTTTCAGACAATGTGACAGTTGTAGCTTACCTAAACTGTCAGGTAGGCACCAGAAGTCGGACCCTATGGGAAGAAGTGACAAGAATCCTGAACTAGGCAGAACAAAATCTAAGTTCCATATCAGCACTTCATGTCCCAGGGGAAAACAACATGGTAGCAGACTATCTCACCAGACACTAGGTGTTACGTGGAGAATGGGAGCTGGATGGTCAGATCTTTCAGCAAATAGTAGGAAGGTTCGATTACCCTCAGCTAGATCTAATGGCCATGTATCAGAACACAAAGACGAAATATTTTTTCTCAAGATACCAGACTCCAGGCTCAAGCGGAGTAGATGCATTCTCCCAGAGATGGGGCTTCGATCTGAGTTATATGTTTCCACCAATACCGATGATTGCTCGTGTCCTGAAGAAAATCAGGGAAGAAAAGGCGATGGTAATAACAGTCCTACCCTTTTGGCCGAAAAGGCATGGTTCCCAACTGTGCTGAGGATGGCAGTTCAGGATCCTTGGACGATGCCGATAATATCGGGGTCATTGCGTCAGGGTCCGGTATATTACCCAAACTTGCAGAGTCTTCATTTGACAGCGTGGAAGTTGAGCAGTCGATTCTAAAAAGTAAAGGTCTATCTGATCAGGTGATTCATTTGCTCTTGAAAGCAAGAAAGTTTCTTTGAACTCTTATTACAGGGTGTGGAAGAAGTTTATCTCATCGTCTGGGGACGACTTTGATATTTCAAAGGTTGATGGGGGTCATTCCGACTCGATCGCAGACTGCTTTCGTTCGCACAGCTGCGAACGGGTCACTACTGCGCACACGCGGGGGCCGTAATGTGCACATGTGTCATTGTCCAGTGACAGCTGTCGCTGGGCACCGACTCTGACAGTGGATAAAGCAGTCGCAGCGGCGATCGCAAGAAGATTGACTGCAGGAAGGCGTTTTGGGGTGTCAACTGACCGTTGGAGACCGTTTTCGGGGAGTGGTAAGAAAAATGCAGGCGTATCTAGGCAAACGGAGGGTGGATGTCTGATGTCAAAGCCGAGCCCATCATCGCTGGATCCGTCGCACAGGGTAAGTATGTCCAGGGCTGGTCTTGTTTTGCAGGAAACTTTTTTAGCATAGCAGGGCTGCATCAGCGATTGCAGCCCTGCTATGCAAAAATACACTCCCCCATGGGGGTCATTCCGAGTTGATCGCTCGCTAGCTAGTTTTAGCAGCCGTGCAAACGCTATGCCGCCACCCACTGGGGAGTGTATTTTAGCTTAGCAGAAGTGCGAACGCTTGTGCAGCCGAGCTCTGCAAAAACAGTTTGTGCAGTTTCAGAGTAGCTCTGAACCTACTCAGTGCTTGCGATCACTTCAGCCTATTCCTGTCCGGATTTTACGTCATTCACCCGCCCAGCCGCGCCTACGTTGTTTCAGACACGCCTGCGTTTTTTTTTGCAAACACTCCCTGAAAACGGTCAGTTGGCACCCAGGAACGCCTCCTTCCTGTCAATCTTCTTGCGGCCGTCAGTGCGAAGGAAAACTTCGCTAGAACCTGAGCACAACCACAAAGAGCTTTGTACCCATACGTCGCGCGGGCGCATTGTGGGGCATACGTATGCGCATAAATGCCATTTTTTCACCTGATCGCTGCGCTGCGAAAATCAGCAGCGAGCGATCAACTTGGAATGACCCCCCATAGGCGGAGATTAGTTGATCGCACCAGCAGCAAAAAGTTGCATGGTGTGATCAACTCGGAATGAGGGCCGATATCCCACAAATATTACAATTCCTAAGTGATGGGTTTGAAAAAGGCCTAGCAGTTTCAACAATCAAGGTGCATATACCAGCCCTTAGTGTTCTGATGAATAAGAAATTGTCGGAGAACAATCTCATTAAAATGTTTTGTCAAGCTATTAAGAGAGAACGTCCCAAAATCAGATCAACACTGCCACCATGGCACCTGAATCTGATTCTCAATGCGTTGATGGTATCTCCATTTGAACCTCTACAGGAGATTCCATTAAAACTACTAACCTGGAAAGTGGTCTTTCTTACGGCAATAACCTCTGTGAAGAGAGTTGGCGAACTACAGGCTTTATGGGCAGAAGAGCCCTATTTAAATATCATGCCAAATAAAGTGGTGCTAATAACTAATCCAGAGTTTATACCGAAAGTAGTTTCATCTTTTCACATGAACCAAGAAATTGTTTTACCATCTTTCTTTCCACATTCCAGAAGTAGAGATGAGCGGATTCGGTTTTACTCGGTTTTACTCGGTTCTCAAAACGGCATCTTTTTGGCTATCCAAAACACGTGACATCCGTGAGCCAATAAGATGCCGTTTTGAGAACCGAGTAAAACCGAGTAAAACCGAATCCGCTCATCTCTATCCAGAAGTGATAATGAAGAAAAATTACATATGCTGGACGTACTGCAGGCAGTTTCAATATACTTAGATAGAGTTAAGGAAATCCGCACAGCAAAGAACCTAGTTGTTCTGCATTCTGGTGTTAGGAAGGGGAAAGCACCGTCTAAACTAACTATCTCAAGGTGGATTAGAGAGTTGATTTTGTTCATCTATGAAGAAAGTGGTCGTCCAGTTCCTGAACAAATTAAGGCACACTCGACTAGGGCTGTTGCTACAGCCTGGGCAAGGAAGGCTCAGGTGTCACTAAAGGATATATGTGCAGCAGCTACATGGTCGTCCATTCATACATTTTCCAGACATTATGCGCTGGATGTTTCCGATGCCCACTTTGGGAAGCTGTATTTACAGAAGCCGTGTTATAAATTACCACTTTAAGCATGAGACAGTTTCTTGGCCGGGTTGGCCCTCATTCCGAGTTGTTCACTCGCTAGCTGCTTTTAGCAGCATTGCAAACGGTAGGCCGCCGCCCTCTGGGAGTGTATCTTAGCTTAGCAGAATAGCGAACGAAAGTTTCTGCAGTTTCTGAGTAGCTCCCGACCTACTCCTAGACTGCGATCACCTCAGTCCGTTTAGTTCCTGGTTTGACGTCACAAACACGCCCTGCGTTCGGCCAGCCACTCCCCCGTTTCTCCAGCACTCCTGCGTTTTTACCTGGCACGCCTGCATTTTTTAGCACACTCCCTGAAAACGTCCAGTTTTCGCCCAGAAACACCCACCCTCTGCAGCCTGAGGAAAGAGAGAAAATGGCGCTGAGTGGTGTGCTGGCTGCCTGAGGAAGAAGCTCCGTCCCCGCAATGGCGCGTCCTTACACTCATAAAAACACTGTAATATTTATACTGGCGGGGGTAGGGTTGTGCCAGAGGCAACTTATGCCCCCTTTTAGCCAGTTTGAGGTATTTTTCTTGCTGCCCAGGGCGCCCCCCCCACCCGTGCCCTGCACCCTGTAGTGCCTGTGTGTGTGGGCGATGGCGCGCTGCGCTCCCGCCAGCCGCGCCGCACCTCAGCCGTCACTTACTTGATAGAAGATCATTCTTTTTATACTCACCTGTCTTCTGACTTCTGGCTCTGTGAGGGGGGTGACGGCGTGCTGTGGGAGTGAGCATCTAGACACGGCTAGCGTTCAGTTCCCTTCAGTAGCTAATGGTGTCCTGTCAGCCAGAAGCAGAGCCATGAAACTCTGAGGAAGTTGGTTCCTACTTCTGCCCCCTCAGTCCCACGAAGCAGGGAGTCTGATGCCAGCAGACCTCCTTGAAAATAAAAAACCTAACATAAGTCTTTTAAGAGAAACTCAGTAGAGCTCCTCAGAATGCATCCAGTCTGCCTGGGCACATTTCTAAAACTGAGGTCTGGAGGAGGGGCATAGAGGGAGGAGCCAGTTCACACCCAATGAAAAAGTCTTTAGAGTGCCCATGTCTCCTGCGGATCCCGTCTATACCCCATGGTCTTGATGTCCCCAGCATTCTCTAGGACGTATGAGAAAAATAAATAAATCTTCAAAGTTGTAGGCATGTTCTGTGAATGAAATGATGCAAATCTTCAATCAATTTTAATTCCAGGTTGTGAGGCAACAAAACATGAAAAAATGAAAAGGGGGTAAATACTTTAGCAAGGCACTGTACATATACAATTCAGACATTCAATATTCATAGGAGGAAACTGTTATGTAAGCATCCAGTGCATGCCTTCAAAATCATAAAGCGTTTTTGGGAAGGTCATTTCTCAGGCACCTTATGAAAAGGATGGCTAGGGTCTAGTCAAATGTTTCTGGATCTATTCCGAACTCTAGATTCGCAAAGATCACGAATGGTTGGCAGCCGCACTCCAATGATCCTACCAGCGGTCCTTACCGTGTGTTCCAAAGCACGCCGCTCACTTGCAGTGCAGCTGTCATACCAGACTATATTACTAAATGACAAGATGCTCTCAATTGAGCATCTATGAAAATGTATCATAGTTAATTTGCTCACCCCCGCAGCCTTCAGATGCCTCAAAAAGAAGAAACGTTGCTGTGCTTTCTTCAATAAACACAGTGGGGTAAATTTACTAAAATGGGAGTTCTATTCAAGATGGGATGTTGCCCATAGCAACCAATCAGATTCCAGTTAATATCTTTTAGACGGTGCTAGATAAATGAGACGTAGAATCTGATTGGTTGCCATGGGCAACATCCCATCTTAAATAGAACTCCCATCTTAGTAAATTTACCCCAGTGAGTTTTGTCGACCAAGTCAGGTCCGAGGAAACCAAAGTACCTAAAAACCTGAATGAATCGACAACCTCAACATCCATACTATTAATGGATACAGGCAATTTGGGCACTAAGGCTCTCCTTCTGAAGTCAACCACCAATTCTTTAGTCTTAGATTCCTTCAAAATCAGATGATTAGCCCTACTCCAACTAACTAACTTGCCGATCTCATATCTATACTGGGTCTCATCGTCGTCAGAAATCAGTCCCACAACCGCTATGTAATCAGCAAATTGAGTGACCTTCACAGAGTCAGAGGACGATGGGTGAACAATGAACACAGGAATGGACTGAGTACACAGCCCTGGGGAACACCTGTCTTCAGGATCACCCCTGTAGAAACAACCCCTCCCAATCTTACCACCTGCAGTCTGCCAGATTGAAAATCTAATACCCAGTTACAAATAAAACCGCTCAGGCCTAGATCGAACAACTTCGCCGTCAAAGACACAGGGATAACAGTTTTGAACGCAGTACTAAAATCTATAAAAGGAATCCTAACATAAGAATTTTTATTCACATCTAGATGGGATTAAGTGGATTGCAAAACAGTATTTACCGCATCATCAATGCAGCGATTATTCCTGTATGCAAATTGAAATGGATCAAACTCCGCTGGGATAAAAGATTGGATGTGTCCCATAACTAGTGCTGCAAGTATGGCTGTACGGGGCGGTATGGCGTATCGGTAAGAAATTCCCAGCCGGTACGCCATTCCCCTTGGCCGACATCTTTCAGACACCGTGTGTCAGAGAGAGGAGAGCGCAGCATGCGCCTGTCCTCTCCTGCCTGTCCAGTCACTCCCGAGTCTCCTGAGTCTGGCGGCGTTGTGCACTGAAACGCCGGTTCATGAGCCAATCAGAGCTTGCGGACCGGCAGCCAATCAGGATCCGCCGCTGCCGGACCGCAAGCCCTGATTTGCTCGCGGACCAGCACCAGATCTAATACACAGGATGCCGCCGCCGCAGGAGGACTCGGAGATCGGACTGAGAGCAGGAGAAGGGCAGGAGGGGTGCGTGCTGCTCTCTCCTCTCCCCAGCAACAGCAGAAAACAGTGCCAGCCCCAGGCAGCAGCAACAATGGTGAGTTGCACTACTGGGGCATATCTGGCACTGTGGGGGCATATCTGGCACTCAGGGGGCATGTGTATCTGGCAAAGTGGGGGCATATATGGCACTCTGGGGTAGGGATGTGCGGTGAGGTAAATGGCTCAGGAGGCACTGGCTAACCCCAGAGCCAGATTTCCATGCAATAAATAAGCCAAAGGGTACATCTGGGCATTATACACAGGTGCAGCAGTATAAACTCCTGGAAATTTGGTGAGTTTTGATCAGAGATGTGCAGAAAAGATAAGCAGATGAGGTACTGCCTCACCTGCCATAGACTTTTTACTCCAGAGTTTGGGCTATAAAAAGTACTAGAATAATGCAAAGAAAATATTTCAAAAAATTATTAGAATTTTTCATATACTTTATTCAATCGAAACTCTGGTTTAAACATAAGTATGACAGGAAAGGCTCTGCCTCACCTGCCTCACCCCACCGCACGTCACTGCTCTGGGGGCATATGTGTATCTGGCCCTGTGGGGGCATATCTAGCACTGTGGGGGCATGTGTATCTGGCAAAGTGGTGGCATATCTGGCACTCTGGTGGCATGTGTATCTGGCAAAGTGGGGCCATATCTGGCACTATGGGGGTATATATATAGCACTGTGGGGGCATATCTGCCACTCTGGGGGCATATGTGTATCTGGAACTATGGGGGCATGTATATCTGGCAAAGTGGGGGCATATCTGGCACTCTGGGGGCATGTGTATCTGGCAAAGTGGGGACATATCTGGCACTATGTGGGCATATCTGGCACTCTGGGGGCTGTCGAAGTCACAAAAATATTACATAAAAAGAACATATAAACTACACACATTATGAGTCGCTATACTTGCAAATACGCGCAGCGAGCACAGCAAAATACGGTAACACACGCATTTACACGGACATGCCACAGAGATGGATTCGACACTAATTTCATACAGTACATAATTATAATAATATCAAGCGCCAGACATGGTATTAAAACAAGCAGATTAATGTGTAGATTCATTTGATACTTGTTATTACGTTGTAGGACATTGCAACAAATAGTTAAGATTAAATGTATGAAAGCTAAAAATCACTCTTATTAGGACAATGGACAGGAAATTAAGGCCAGCCCCTTTGGACGTCCCCAAGGCTGAACCTGTTCAGCACACGAATAGACTAGTGACTCATCATGAATTAGAAAGTCCCCTCCCCCAAAAACTAGATAACACATTGCTGATCACACAGGAGTCAGTTGTTGTTTTGTCTCAGAGGATGATGGAGTTGCTTCTACACCAGTTCCTGCATGATTTTACACAGAGAGAGAGAGAGTGATATGGACAGACGAAGTTATATAACTTAAGGATAATGGTATTGTATGCTGGCCTGTAACTGTAACTGGCCTGTAACTGTATGTTTTAACTGCTTAATGTGTGAGTTGTAACCATGTTACTATAGGTATACTGTACATTGTAATATATTGAATCCATATCCTTTTAATAACAAATATATACATCAATGAGCTTTGGAACTCAGATGTGTGGGTGTATTGTTTTCTCTTATGGGATGCAGTGTTTAGCGATGTACAGCGCACATTCATGGCAAATGGTAATAAGATGTGCAGGCATCTACAATATATATTAGAGCGGGCATTTTAAATATTTGTAAGGAAACAATTTGGCATTCACAGATGGGGGCTCGTCCGGGATATCATGGTCTTAATGATGCACTGTACATTATAAACGTGACGCTGTGGTCGATCAGCTTGTGGTGGACGCATCGTAAAGCTGAGAAAATCATATCCACGTGTATTGTTGTGTTATCAGTAAGCCAATGATATGAAATTTCAAGGGACAATGCGTTTCTCATAATATTTAAAATGCTAAAATTTATTTTTATTGTTGCAAAACAAAGTTCAAATAAGTCATATTGTGCTTGATTCAGATTGGATTGTTTATCTGTTAAGTAGGTTTAAAAGTACATTTAAAAGTTGCTGCATAGCCTTGATATAGTTTTTTAACTCAGGCCTAAAATAACTTCTGGTGCTTGTATAATGTGTGATTTCTTTGTGACAAAGGAAGCCGCATGGTCTGTCCTCCATTTTGGACTAACCACATGGCCTGTCCACCATTTTGTGTAAACCTCATGGATGCGGAAGGGGGAGGAGCAGTGGCCATTTTAGGAAGGTCTTTTTCTAAATAGCTGATTTTCAGTCTGCTCAGAACAATCAGTTTCCTTGGTCACATAAAGCACCATTTATGAGTTACCGATGCAGTTATTTAACCCATGCCATAGTCAATTACAAATAGTTTCAATTGGGCCTAGTGAGAGTAAATGGTGAGATAAATGCTTGGCTTGGTGTAAGAAATTGCACACAAAAAAAAGAAAGAAAAAATATTTTTTTTTTCTTCTTCTTTCCCAGGATTTAGTTAACTCTCTGTTTGCTATAAAATAGGCATTGAAATGCTAATTAACTGGTTCAACCACTTTTACAGGCAGGCAAAAGCACATAGCTTTGATATGCAAATAAGAGGTAAGGTGTCTCATAGGAGACCAGTGAATGGTACATATATATATAATATTATTATAATTATGTGTATATTTATATCAGTGTATGTTCTGCAAGATAGTTATCCAATCTGAATCATATCATTTAAATTATAGATTATTGCAGTCATTATAGATCTGTGTGAAATAGGATTCATTTGTTGCTATATAGGTACATTTGAAATAACAGTATTTTAAGGAAGTAAGTGTAAAGACACAAACGCAGGTCTGCATAAAAGTTTATACAGAACAAGTTGTGTCTAGTGGGCAATAGTAATTAGTATTGTTCACATTTATAGAGCTGTGTGATTTGTTTTATTGCGGACGCAGGGTTTTGTACATGTGTCTCGGACAAAGTACAGGACTGCGCACGCAGCGTAAGAGACACGCACGGTTGCGTGTTTACGCAAAGTGCGTAAGAGTGCGTGCGCTAAGTACAAATTACACAATAGTGTCGTTTAGTTCAAAGGTGGGACAGTAGCCAGGCTACAATAGCACAAAACTACCCAGTTTATAAAGCAGATTAGTATAAAACTTTTGTTTAAACTGTATTGCCTCTGGGGGTAAAGCTGCCAATCTGAATTAATTAAAATTTTCTGTACAGAAAAGCAAAGTGTATTTGAGCGAGCGAACGTAGGAGTGAGTGGATTTGAACCCCGGAATTCGGGATCCCGTCGTGTGGTACACCAAGTAAGTGGAGGCTTGGTGGCGTGAGGCGGCTGACTCACGTTAGTATAGGATTTGGAATACGTAAGTCGTGAGGAGACTTACACAGGAGCATGGTAGGGAATTGTGAATTATGAACTGTGTGACCCATGTATTTTTTTGATACTCTCCGGCTGAGGTTTCGCAGCTTGTGATTCGATTCCAGTGGTCGTACGGCGGATAGGTAACAAGTACCTATACGCTGTGCGATTGGACCGCGCGTTTGTGGGTGCAATATATAGCGCAACTTGATACCCCTTTTACGAGCTTTTGCGTAAAATCGCGGTATCATTAGCGCTGTATACAGCATAAGCGTGATTTGTGTAAGTGCATAGGGAGTTTTTGCTGGTCTCTCTCAGGAAAATCTCCAACGACAGATACTTTACTGGAAAGGGTAAGTTATTCCTAAAAATTTCCAGTAAATATAGGTCAATAAGGGCCCTAGGTTGGGTACATCACCTTCGCTATCGACAGTGTATGGTAGTACTGGCCAACGTGGGCGAGAGTGGGTGAAAGCGCTCGGAGAACTTTCACTGTCACCTTATATTGAGTATTTTGGTGTTTGTGGGAAAAGGCCCACAACTATGGGAGCCAGTTGCTCAACTAAGGGACATTTAGCCAGGGTTCAAGCTGAAGAGCCGCAGCCCAAGGGGTCAGCGAGGTTTAAAAAAAAAAGGAAAAAGTATTATGTGTGGGAAATATGGTCCACACGCTGAAGACTTTTTGTCTGAATGGGTACGTATGACTGACAACGATAGGGTACCATTCCCTAAGGTGGGCAGCTTTGAACCAGAGGTACTGCAGAATGTAAGCAGTAAAATATGTCTGATAAAATCCAGAAAACAAAGGGTCAGACATACAAAGTGTTTAAACCTGTGGCAGCAAGAGGGGTTGGTGAGTTTGATCCTAAGGTATTGCAGGTGGTATGTCTAACCAAAGTCATATAAGACAAGAATGGAAATATAAGAACTATTTGAACTTGTAGCAACAATAAACAAGTAGGAAGAAAAAAAAAAAAAGAATGCAAGTACACCGGCATATGTAGATGGGGAAGCAGTTACGGCCAGCATACAAACTATAGAAAATAATAAAAATATGAAAAATATGACTGTAACCTATATATGTACTAATGAATGTTGAAGTTTTATTTAGGAGGAGAAGGTGACCTGATTGTTTTCAGCCATTTCTCATGCACCCAGAGGAGTATCCAACTGGTAAAAGAAGAGCAGTAGCCTGCGGGGCAAGTGGCTGAGACCAGTGGAACAGGTACTGTAAGTATGGTATCATTCGTGTACATATATAGTAAAACCCAAAAATAAAACAACAAAAAAAAATCAAGAAAGTAACGTCAGAAATGGAGAAAAACCTGTCCGCACATTAGTATTTGCCAGTAGGAAAGCGGACAGAGACAGGGTAACCAGGGCCGAAACTAGGGGGGGGCTAGGGGGGCAGGCGACCTGGGCGCCGGATTGGAGGGGGCGCCGAGACCCCCTAACACCCGCCGCGGCACTTTTATAACGTTGAAACCCCCTTCTCCCGAGTGCCCAGCTCGGGGGGCGGGGTTTCGCGGAATGACGCGATTGCGTCGTGACGTCACGGCGCAAACGCGTCATTCCACGAAACCCCGCCGGAGGAGGGAGAAGGGGGAGCCGCGCAGACCGGACGAGGAGGGAGAGGCGGCTGAAGAGCGGCGAGAACCGCTTCAAATGTAAGTCAGCCCCTCTCCCTTCCTCTCTCTCTCTCTCCCTCCACCACCGTCCTGCCGCAATGTGTAAAATGGGGACCTGTGCCTGCCGCAATGTGTAAAATGGGGACCTGTGCCTGCCTCAATGTGTAAAATGGGGACACTTTTTCCTGCCACAATGTGTAAAATGGGGACACTTGCCAGCGTACTGTGTAAAATGGGGACCTGTGCCTGCCTCAATGTGTAAAATGGGGACACTTTTTCCTGCCACAATGTGTAAAATGGGGACACTTGCCAGCGTACTGTGTAAAATGGGGACCTGTGCCTGCCTCAATGTGTAAAATGGGGACACTTTTTCCTGCCACAATGTGTAAAATGGGGACACTTGCCAGCGTACTGTGTAAAATGGGGACCTGTGCCTGCCTCAATGTGTAAAATGGGGACACTTTTTCCTGCCACAATGTGTAAAATGGGGACACTTGCCAGCGTACTGTGTAAAATGGGGACCTGTGCCTGCCGCAATGTGTAAAATGGGGACACTTGCCAGCGTACTGTGTGAAATGGGGACCTGTGCCTGCCGCAATGTGTAAAATGGGGACACTTGCCAGCGTACTGTGTAAAATGGGGACCTGTGCCTGCCGCAATGTGTAAAATGGGGACACTTGCCAGCGTACTGTGTGAAATGGGGACCTGTGCCTGCCGCAATGTGTAAAATGGGGACACTTGCCAGCGTACTGTGTAAAATGGGGACCTGTGCCTGCCGCAATGTGTAAAAATAAGATTTTACTTACCGATAAATCTATTTCTCGGAGTCCGTAGTGGATGCTGGGGTTCCTGAAAGGACCATGGGGAATAGCGGCTCCGCAGGAGACAGGGCACAAAAAGTAAAGCTTTTCCAGATCAGGTGGTGTGCACTGGCTCCTCCCCCTATGACCCTCCTCCAGACTCCAGTTAGGTACTGTGCCCGGACGAGCGTACACAATAAGGGAGGATTTTGAATCCCGGGTAAGACTCATACCAGCCACACCAATCACACCGTACAACTTGTGATCTAAACCCAGTTAACAGTATGATAACAGCGGAGCCTCTGAAAGATGGCTTCCTTCAACAATAACCCGAATTAGTTAACAATAACTATGTACAATTATTGCAGATAATCCGCACTTGGGATGGGCGCCCAGCATCCACTACGGACTCCGAGAAATAGATTTATCGGTAAGTAAAATCTTATTTTCTCTATCGTCCTAGTGGATGCTGGGGTTCCTGAAAGGACCATGGGGATTATACCAAAGCTCCCAAACGGGCGGGAGAGTGCGGATGACTCTGCAGCACCGAATGAGAGAACTCCAGGTCCTCCTTAGCCAGAGTATCAAATTTGTAAAATTTTACAAACGTGTTCTCCCCTGACCACGTAGCTGCTCGGCAAAGTTGTAATGCCGAGACCCCTCGGGCAGCCGCCCAAGATGAGCCCACCTTCCTTGTGGAGTGGGCCTTTACAGATTTAGGCTGTGGCAGGCCTGCCACAGAATGTGCAAGTTGGATTGTGCTACAGATCCAACGAGCAATCGTCTGCTTAGACGCAGGAGCACCCATCTTGTTGGGTGCATACAATATAAACAACGAGTCAGATTTTCTGACTCCAGCTGTCCTTGCAATATATATTTTTAATGCTCTGACAACGTCCAGTAACTTGGAGTCCTCCAAGTCACTTGTAGCCGCAGGCACTACAATAGGCTGGTTCAGATGAAATGCTGACACCACCTTAGGGAGAAAATGCGGACGAGTCCGCAGTTCTGCCCTGTCCGAATGGAAAATCAGATATGGGCTTTTGTAAGATAAAGCTGCCAGTTCTGACACTCTCCTGGCCGAAGCCAGGGCTAGAAGCATGGTCACTTTCCATGTGAGATATTTCAAATCCACCTTCTTTAGTGGTTCAAACCAATGAGATTTTAGAAAGTCCAAAACCACATTGAGATCCCACGGTGCCACTGGAGGCACCACAGGAGGCTGTATATGTAGCACTCCCTTAACAAAGGTCTGGACTTCAGGGACTGAAGCCAATTCTTTTTGAAAGAAAATCGACAGGGCCGAAATTTGAACCTTAATAGATCCCAATTTGAGACCCATAGACAATCCTGATTGCAGGAAATGTAGGAATCGACCCAGTTGAAATTCCTCCGTCGGAGCACTCCGATCTTCGCACCACGCAACATATTTTCGCCAAATTCGGTGATAATGTTGCACGGTTACTTCCTTCCTTGCTTTAATCAAAGTAGGAATGACTTCTTCCGGCATGCCTTTTTCCTTTAGGATCCGGCGTTCAACCGCCATGCCGTCAAACGCAGCCGCGGTAAGTCTTGAAACAGACAGGGACCCTGCTGAAGCAAGTCCCTCCTTAGAGGTAGAGGCCACGGATCTTCCGTGATCATCTCTTGAAGTTCCGGGTACCAAGTCCTTCTTGGCCAATCCGGAACCACAGTATCGTCCTTACGCCTCTTTGCCGTATAATTCTCAATACTTTTGGTATGAGAGGCAGAGGAGGAAACACATACACCGACTGGTACACCCAAGGCGTTACCAGCGCGTCCACAGCTATTGCCTGCGGATCTCTTGACCTGGCGCAATACCTGTCCAGTTTTTTGTTGAGGCGAGACGCCATCATGTCCACCATTGGTCTTTCCCAACGGGTTACCAGCAAGTGGAAGACTTCTGGATGAAGTCCCCACTCTCCCGGGTGAAGATCGTGTCTGCTGAGGAAGTCTGCTTCCCAGTTGTCCACTCCCGGGATGAACACTGCTGACAGTGCTATCACATGATTCTCTGCCCAGCGAAGAATCCTTGCAGCTTCTGCCATTGCACTCCTGCTTCTTGTGCCGCCCTGTCTGTTCACATGGGCGACTGCCGTGATGTTGTCCGACTGGATCAACACCGGTTTTCCCTGAAGCAGAGGTTCTGCCTGGCTTAGAGCATTGTATATTGCTCTTAGTTCCAGAATGTTTATGTGAAGAGACGTTTCCAGGCTCGTCCATACTCCCTGGAAGTTTCTTCCTTGTGTGACTGCTCCCCAGCCTCTCAGGCTGGCGTCCGTGGTCACCAGGATCCAATCCTGTATGCCGAATCTGCGGCCCTCCAATAGATGAGCACTCTGCAACCACCACAGAAGAGACACCCTTGTCCTTGGAGACAGGGTTATCCGCAGGTGCATCTGAAGATGCGACCCTGACCATTTGTCCAACAGATCCCTTTGGAAAATTCTTGCGTGGAATCTGCCGAATGGAATTGCTTCGTAAGAAGCCACCATTTTTCCCAGGACTCTTGTGCATTGATGTACAGACACCTTTCCTGGTTTTAGGAGGTTCCTGACAAGCTCGGATAACTCCTTGGCTTTTTCCTCCGGGAGAAAAACCTTTTTCTGAACCGTGTCCAGAATCATCCCTAGGAACAGCAGACGAGTTGTCGGCATTAACTGGGATTTTGGAATATTCAGAATCCACCCGTGCTGTTTTAGCACTTCTTGCGACAGTGCTAATCCCATCTCTAGCTGTTCTCTGGACCTTGCCCTTATTAGGAGATCGTCCAAGTATGGGATAATTAATATGCCTTTTCTTCGAAGAAGAATCATCATCTCGGCCATTACCTTTGTAAAGACCCGAGGTGCCGTGGACAATCCGAACGGCAGCGTCTGAAACTGATAGTGACAGTTTTGTACAACGAACCTGAGGTACCCCTGGTGTGAGGGGTAAATTGGAACGTGGAGATACGCATCCTTGATGTCCAAGGATACCATAAAGTCCCCCTCTTCCAGGTTCGCTATCACTGCTCTGAGTGACTCCATCTTGAACTTGAACTTCTTTATGTACAGGTTCAAGGACTTCAGATTTAGAATAGGCCTTACCGAGCCATCCGGCTTCGGTACCACAAAAAGAGTGGAATAATACCCCTTCCCTTGTTGTAGAAGAGGTACCTTGACTATCACCTGCTGAGAGTACAGCTTGTGAATGGCTTCCAAAACCGTCTCCCTTTCGGAGGGGGACGTTGGTAAAGCAGACTTCAGGAAACGGCGAGGTGGATCTGTCTCTAATTCCAACCTGTACCCCTGAGATATTATCTGCAGGATCCAGGGATCTACCTGCGAGTGAGCCCACTGCGCGCTGTAATTTTTGAGACGACCACCCACCGTCCCCGAGTCCGCTTGAGAAGCCCCAGCGTCATGCTGAGGCTTTTGTAGAAGCCGGGGAAGGCTTCTGTTCCTGGGAAGGAGCTGCCTGTTGCTGTCTCTTCCCTCGACCTCTGCCTCGTGGCAGATATGAATAGCCCTTTGCTCTCTTATTTTTAAAGGAACGAAAGGGCTGCGGTTGAAAAGTCGGTGCCTTTTTCTGTTGGGGAGTGACTTGAGGTAGAAAGGTGGATTTCCCGGCTGTAGCCGTGGCCACCAAATCTGATAGACCGACTCCAAATAACTCCTCCCCTTTATACGGCAAAACTTCCATATGTCGTTTTGAATCCGCATCGCCTGTCCACTGTCGCGTCCATAAAGCTCTTCTGGCCGAAATGGACATAGCACTTACCCGTGATGCCAGTGTGCAGATATCCCTCTGTGCATCACGCATATAAAGAAATGCATCCTTTATTTGTTCTAACGACAGTAAAATATTGTCCCTGTCCAGGGTATCAATATTTTCAATCAGGGACTCTGACCAAACTACCCCAGCACTGCACATCCAGGCAGTCGCTATAGCTGGTCGTAGTATAACACCTGCATGTGTGTATATACTTTTTTGGATATTTTCCATCCTCCTATCTGATGGATCTTTAAGTGCGGCCGTCTCAGGAGAGGGTAACGCCACTTGTTTAGATAAGCGTGTTAGCGCCTTGTCTACCCTAGGAGGTGTTTCCCAGCGCTCCCTAACCTCTGGCGGGAAAGGGTATAATGCCAATAATTTCTTTGAAATTATCAGCTTTTTATCAGGGGCAACCCACGCTTCATTACACACGTCATTTAATTCTTCTGATTCAGGAAAAACTATAGGTAGTTTTTTCACACCCCACATAATACCCTGTTTAGTGGTACCTGTAGTATCAGCTAAATGTAACGCCTCCTTCATTGCCAAAATCATATAACGTGTGGCCCTACTGGAAAATACGGTTGATTCGTCACCGTCACCACTGGAGTCAGTGCCTGTGTCTGGGTCTGTGTCGACCGACTGAGGCAAAGGGCGTTTCACAGCCCCTGACGGTGTTTGAGTCGCCTGGACAGGCACTAATTGATTGTCCGGCCGTCTCATGTCGTCAAACGACTGCTTTAGCGTGTTGACACTATCCCGTAGTTCCATAAATAAAGGCATCCATTCTGGTGTCGACTCCCTAGGGGGTGACATCCTCATATTTGGCAATTGCTCCGCCTCCACACCAATATCGTCCTCATACATGTCGACACACACGTACCGACACACAGCAGACACACAGGGAATGCTCCTAACGAAGACAGGACCCACTAGCCCTTTGGGGAGACAGAGGGAGAGTTTGCCAGCACACACCAAAAGCGCTATATATAACAGGGATAGCCTTATAATAAGTGCTCCCTTATAGCTGCTTTATATATATCAAAATATCGCCATAAATTTGCCCCCCCTCTCTGTTTTACCCTGTTTCTGTAGTGCAGTGCAGGGGAGAGACCTGGGAGCCGTCCTGACCAGCGGAGCTGTGAGAGGAAATGGCGCCGTGTGCTGAGGAGATAGGCCCCGCCCCTTTTCCGGCGGGCTCGTCTCCCGCTATTTAGTGAATCCAGGCAGGGGTTAAATATCTCCATATAGCCTCTGGGGCTATATGTGAGGTATTTTTAGCCTTTATATAGGTTACATTTGCCTCCCAGGGCGCCCCCCCCCCAGCGCCCTGCACCCTCAGTGACTGCGTGTGAAGTGTGCTGAGAGGAAAATGGCGCACAGCTGCAGTGCTGTGCGCTACCTTTAGAAGACTGCAGGAGTCTTCAGCCGCCGATTCTGGACCTCTTCTGACTTCAGCATCTGCAAGGGGGCCGGCGGCGCGGCTCCGGTGACCATCCAGGCTGTACCTGTGATCGTCCCTCTGGAGCTGATGTCCAGTAGCCAAGAAGCCAATCCATCCTGCACGCAGGTGAGTTCACTTCTTCTCCCCTCAGTCCCTCGTTGCAGTGATCCTGTTGCCAGCAGGACTCACTGTAAAATAAAAAACCTAAGCTAAACTTTTTCTAAGCAGCTCTTTAGGAGAGCCACCTAGATTGCACCCTTCTCGGCCGGGCACAAAAATCTAACTGGAGTCTGGAGGAGGGTCATAGGGGGAGGAGCCAGTGCACACCACCTGATCTGGAAAAGCTTTACTTTTTGTGCCCTGTCTCCTGCGGAGCCGCTATTCCCCATGGTCCTTTCAGGAACCCCAGCATCCACTAGGACGATAGAGAAATGGGGACACTTGCCAGCGTACTGTGTGAAATGGGGACCTGTGCCTGCCGCAATGTGTAAAATGGGGACACTTGCCAGCGTACTGTGTAAAATGGGGACCTGTGCCTGCCGCAATGTGTAAAATGGGGACACTTGCCAGCGTACTGTGTAAAATGGGGACCTGTGCCTGCCGCAATGTGTAAAATGGGGACACTTGCCAGCGTACTGTGTAAAATGGGGACCTGTGCCTGCCGCAATGTGTAAAATGGGGACACTTTTTCCTGCCGCAATGTGTAAAATGGGGACCTGTGCCTGCCGCAATGTGTAAAATGGGGACACTTTTTCCTGCCGCAATGTGTAAAATGGGGACCTGTGCCTGCCGCAATGTGTAAAATGGTGACACTTTTTCCTGCCGCAATGTGTAAAATGGGGACACTTTCCTGCCGCAATGTGTAAAATGGGGACACTTGCCAGCGTACTGTGTAAAATGGGGACACGTGCCTGCCGCAATGTGTCAAATGGGGAAACTTTTTCCTGCCGCAATGTGTAAAATGGGGACACCTGTCTGCCGCAATGTGTAAAATGGGGTCACCTGTCTGCCGCAATGTGTAAAATGGGGACACTTTTTCCTGCCGCAATGTGTAAAATGGGGACACCTGTCTACCGCAATGTGTAAAATGGGGTCACCTGTCTGCAGCAATGTGTAAAATGGGGAATGGGGACACTTGCCTGTCGTACTGTGTAAAATGGGGACACTTTTTCCTGGATATGAAATTCATGTTAGAAAAGGCAATTTTTCAGGTAAAAAAGTTCTGAAAGAGATATATATATATATATATATATAATATTTTTATTCATGTATTTATTTATTTTAATTTTTATTATTATTATTTTTATTTATTTATTGGGGGTGGGGTGTCAAATGACTACCTTGCCCCGGGTGACAAAAATCCTAGTTTCGGCCCTGGGGTAACCCCCGAGTATTTCTTTCAGTTACCATATAAGAAGTATTCATTCCTAGTAATGCCCCTAGTCAAGATGAGCTCGGAAATGTTTGTTGGACCATGTACAGACCCTTAATACGGGATAAGAAGGATTGAATGAATACTTCGCATGACCTAGAAGCTTGTTAAACTTTTTTTTTTTTTTTTTTGTCTTTTGCAGTAATAGAAAACTCTCCATCTGGATAAGACCACTGGTAAACATTAATTCGGCAAATGGGAGGTGGCTGTCTCTGTGCAAATGGACGGGCTCAATAAGGCATTGAGTGTCAGGGTGCAGACTTCTTTGCAAAATTGGAAAGGGGTCACAGTAGCTAATCTTAGATAGTGTGCTATTGAACATCACAAGAATAGTGCTAGGCGCAGAGAACAACAGGTGGAGAAGTTGAGGACGGTTTGTATACTGGCACATGCAGGAAAAACCCATCAGTCCAAACCCCAGATCCCTAATGGTCAATAATATGTTACACTTGTAGGAAGGAAGGGCATTTTGCCAGAGATTGTAGGAGTAGTAGGACACATAGTCAATATAGATCCCCTAGACAGAAAACACAAGCCACATTATTAAACACATAGACGGGACCAAGGGACATATAGTAAGGAATCATAAGCCTTATAGAAAACACAGATTCGGCTAATGGGAAGAACAAAATAAATGCAACATTACCCTTTGACAAAACTTGCTGGGGTTAAGATGGAGCCTCTAAACTTATGCTTCTTTTTCCTAGCAGAAATGGCCCCTGATTAACTTAATTTTGTTAGATATGATATACATATACTGTGCTCCCGCTCAGGAAGTACAAAGTATGTTAGACACCCACGAAGACTAATGTCGCAGTCTACTGTTCTAGATGCATGTCCATCACAGGTAGAGGAAATTATCTCACAGATACCGGGTTTCCTATGAACTTAGGATGGACAGGACACTGGATTGATGGCTGGGATAGTCCCAATAGCAATAAAACAAACACAGATTTTTTTTTAAGGGGAGTAGACCAGGTAGAGAATCACTTCCCCGTAGTGCCCAATCCAGTTGTCAAATTTTTATAAAATCTTCTTCACCTCTACAAACTCATCTGTCACCAACCTCTATTCTGTTTTTCTACAGTTTCCTCTTCATCTTTTGCATTCACACAGGGTGGTACAATACATGGACCCAAGTACAGTTCAAACTCCACATGCCTAGGTCCTTCAGAGTTCTGACCAAACCCAGTATATCTCAACAGCACGATAACACCAGTATTACTGCAGTGTGCCTTGTCATGCACAAAGGGTGGAGAATGGGAATACTGGTGAAGGGAAATTTTGTATAGACACTGATATGCCTGTTGGTGAATGGCAAACCTGACATTTTCTTTTTCATTTTCTTCTTCTTTCTCTCCTCTAGAGTTATTTTCTTTTTTTTTTTAGTTATGCTCATGATACTCTACATTGCAAACACACAATAGTAAATTTAAATGAAAAATTTGTGTTCCCTACAGGAAAAGGCAGTCTGGAGGACAAAGGGGTATGGCCAGGAGTCCTCAGGACTGTGGACAGGTGGACACGGTAAGCCAGTAGCCCCCAGAGCATACCTTCCAAGTCTAGCTGAGGTGGCACACAGTCTGACTCATCTAGGCAAAGAGGGTAGGTGCAGGCTGATGAGAGCCTACTGGTGTGCGCCAGGATTCTATTCTCATGCAGGTAAGAGAGCAATGACCTGTCTTGCTTGCTTGAGGAAGAATATTGGTAAAGCAATACCAACAGAGCCATTCCATATCCCTCCTGCAGACGGATCTTTTCAGGAAATACAAATTGACTTCGTACAGTTAACACCCTTTAGGAATTATTGTTATGTATTGGTGTGCACTGATGTTTTCTCAAACTGGGTAGAGGCATTTCCTGCCGCCACGGATGCTACTGTGTTTACTGCAAAGAAAAATTGCGCAGAAATTTGTGTGTAGATAATGGTACCCCTAGAAGTAGGAGCAAAGCTTGAAATTGTACTATTGTGATCATAGATACTGCCACTAGTATTATGTAGCATCGGAACCACTCCCAGATCTTCACTCAACGAATCACTCTCTTCGAAATTTATTTTTGTTTTGGTTTTGGTATTTGTGTCTTTTTGGTTGTTTTTGGAAGACAACCTCATGTCATGATTGATCCGCACAATGATCAGAAATACACCAATGACGTGACAGTACAGTACCTTATTGAGATGAGCCAGCATTTGAGAACTTGACAAAAGAACTTGAAACTGTCGATTGCTGGTATGCCAAATACTAACTGTCTTGATTGTGAACCAAGAGACTGTGTGATTGTTCTTACGCTCAGGTTGCCTAATAGACAGGTGGGAAGGACCATACCAAGTTTTGTTGACAGCACTATCCCAGTGAAAGTAGCCGAGAGAGAGACTTGGGTCCACGATTCCCATTGCAGGAAAGTCGGTAGTCCGGAAGGAAATCGTAAATTGAGTGAGATCACAAAAGTATCACCAGAGACTCTGTTCCGTGAAGACTGAGAGGCGGCACATTTTAACACTACCTGAGCGTACTAAAGGATTGCAGAAAGACCAGTCATTGTAATTGATTTGTTATGAACAAGAGTTGTTTTGTTCTATTTCTCTTTTTTCTCTTTCCCGCTGACAAACATTTTTTTTCAGGACATTCTATTTTTGCGAGGTTTTTTTTATGAGGAGTCGAGTGTGGGACTGGAACTGGTTCTTGAGGAAGGAGTGATTTCCTTATAGGATCCCAGGATTAGCCGATCCGTTTGTTAAAGTCAGAGAAAAATCAAAGGTCTAGTAGTTATGGAGTTCAGCGGTAATCAGGAACAATCAGACAATGGCTATTCACACATTGCAGATAAAGAGCTCATATGTGGAAGAAAGGTTTATGAGTGGCTCTCCCCGAACTCCGAAGGTTTATGTTATTTAGGAAGGACACTACTTATAACCCATGTTCAATTATTAAACAGACCTAGCATACGTTCCAGAAATGGAAACAATGTTCAGAAAATGATAGGAATATGTAGATCATGAAAATTTTTTATGTCACTTTCACAATTTGTTTGTGTCTTCTTCATCTACCCAGCAGAACCTCAATCGAATCCAAACATCAGTGTACAAAGACGTAGGTACATGTATGTGTGAAATGTTCATCGCAAATCAGACATTATAGGCCAAAGCACTGTCCCAGCATACTCTATAGGTTGAATGTTGTCCCACACCCGACCAGTGGTCCCGTGACCGCCAAGTGCATATAGAGGATGTCTCGTCCTCCTCCCTGTCTTCCCCAAATATAGTCAAGTGTCTGATTTGCGAAATGAATACATACTTGTGTCTAGGTCACCGATTATTGTATGAAATATTTTTTTTTCTTATGTTAATAATTGATGGCAGTTATTGTTTACTGCCAAAGGGTGGACTGTCGAAGTAAAAAAAATATTACATAAAAAGAACATATAAACTACACACATTATGAGTCGCTATACTTGCAAATACGAGCAGCGAGCACAGCAAAATATGGTAACACACGCATTTACACGGACATGCCACAGAGATGGATTCGACACTTATTTCATACAGTACATAATTATAATAATATCAAGCGCCAGACATCATGATGATTTAAAATTATATAATGAAGAAATGTCATGTATGTGTATTATTTGAACGAAACCATATACACCTGTCATATTTGGTATTAAAGCAAGCAGATTAATGTGTAGATTAATTTGATACTTGTTATTACGTTGTAGGACATTGCAACAAATAGTTATGATTAAATGTATGAAAACTAAAAATCACTCTTATTAGGACAATGGACAGGAAATTCATGCCAGCCCCTTTGGACATCCCCAAGGCTGAACCTGTTCAGCTCACGAATAGACTAGTGACTCATCATGAATGAGAAAGTCCCCTACCCCAAAAACTAGATAACACATTGCTGATCACACAGGAGTCAGTTGCTGTTTTGTCTCAGAGGATGATGGAGTTGCTTCTACACCAGTTCCTGCATGATTTTACACAGAGAGAGAGAGAGAGAGTGATATGGAGAGACGAATTTATATAACTTAAGGATAATGGTATTGTATGCTGGCCTGTAACTGTAACTGGCCTGTAACTGTAACTGTATGTTTTAACTGCTTAATGTGTGAGTTGTAACCATGTAACTATAGGTATACTGTACATTGTAATATATTGAATCCATATCCTTTTAATAACAAATATATACATCAATGAGCTTTGGAACTCAGATAATGTGTGGGTGTATTGTTTTCTCTTATGGGATGCAGTGTTTTGCGATGTACAGCGCACATTCATGGCAAATGGTAATAAGATGTGCAGGCGTCTACAATATATATTAGAGCGGGCATTTTAAATATTTGTAAGGAAACAATTTGGCACTCACAGGGCATATGTGTATCTGGCACTGTGGGGGAATATCTAGCACTGTGAGGGCATGTGTATCTGGCAAAGTGGGGGCATATCTGGACTATGGGGGGATATCTGGTCTGTAGGGGCATATCTGGCACTGTGGGGGCATATCTGAAACTGTGGGGGCATATCTGGAACTGCGGAGGCATATGTGTATCTGGCGCAGTTGGGGCATATCTGGCATTGTGGGGGCATATGTGTATCTGGCACTCTTGTACAATGTGTATCTGGCACTGTGGGGTAATGTGTATCTGGCACTTTGGGACAATGTGTGTCTGGCACTGTGGGGGCATATATGGCACTACTGGGGGCATTTGTGTATCTGGCACCATGGGGCATTTGTGTATCTGGCACCGTGGGGCATTTGTGCATCTGGCACCGTGGGGCATTTGTGCATCTGGCAACATAGGGCATTTGTGTATCTGGCACTGTAGGAGCATATCTGGCACGGTGGGGGCGTATCTGGCACTGTGGGGGCATATTTGTACCTGGCACTATTGGGGTCATATGTGTATCTGGCCTCCCATATGTGTATCACGCCCCCATTTTCATTGACCACGCCACATGTTGCATTTGGCCACACCCATTATTTGGTGCACGCACACAGTACCTATAACACATTTTTCTACTAGTACCACTGCCCATAACTAAGCGCTCAAAAAATGTCATCACCAGTGAGGTTAGAGCGATAGGTCTACAGTATAATCATTCAGGCTCTTGGCTAAACCTTTCTTAAGAACTGGGACAATATTTGTAGCATTAAAACACTTAGGGACCACGCAATTAAAAAGAGAAACATTATAAATAAAAGTAAATATCCCTCCTAGTTGACCAGCGCATTCTCTGAGGACCTTCCCAGGAACACCATCAGGGCCAGAACATTTGCTAGGGTCAACACACCGCAAGCGATTTATCACGGCTTTCTCTTCAAGCAGAAGAAGAAATTCACCATCCCGAGGGATGTGGAACTTGATGGGCACACTATTATCACTATCAAACCTTGAATAACATAAGTTTAAATCCTCAGTTAGCTCTCTACTAGCCTCACACATAACAGTTTTCTTTGTTTTACAACCAGCGATTTCCTTAATCAACTGCCATCAATTTCAGAGATCTTCATTTTGTCTACTTTTATCCTCAATTTTAACAGAGTAACTGATTTTAGCCCTCCTGATACCTCTACGTAAATCCGCCCTAGCCTTCCTAAGCTCCACCGGATTTCTGGATGTAAATGCCCTATCACGAACGGATCAAGCAAGGAGCGAACTTCTGTGTTCAGCCACGGCTTCTTGTTTGCAAAAACTCTAACATTTTTCCTTGTTATAACACTTTCCATACAACAATTTACATAACCTAGGACCAGTAATGCTAATAAACCAGCATCTATTACATCATGTACCACACTGTCATCGATAAACATATTCCAGTTGGTGAATTTAAATTTATTCTGTAACTTAACCAAAGCACCTTCTGGACAAATAGTGACCATTATCCTGGCCGGTTTAAATCTCTTTACCAAAATTTTATGGGTGATGTAGTAATCACCCATAAGAATAGGCCTGTCTGAGGGAAAAAATAAGATTTCAAACCTACCGGTAAATCTTTTTCTCCTAGTCCGTAGAGGATGCTGGGGACTCCGTAAGGACCATGGGGAATAGACGGGCTCCGCAGGAGACATGGGCACTAAAAAGAACTTTAGATATGGGTGTGCACTGGCTCCTCCCTCTATGCCCCTCCTCCAGACCTCAGTTAGAGAAACTGTGCCCAGAAGAGACGGACAGTACGAGGAAAGGATTTTTGTTAATCTAAGGGCAAGATTTATACCAGCCCACACCATCCACACCGTATAACCTGGATATACGAACCAGTAAACAGTATGAAACAAAACAGCATCAGCTCGATACTGATCAAAACTGTAACATAACCCTTATGTAAGCAATAACTATATACAAGTCTTGCAGAATGTAGTCCGCACTGGGACGGGCGCCCAGCATCCTCTACGGACTAGGAGAAAAAGATTTACCGGTAGGTTTAAAATCTTATTTTCTCTTACGTCCTAGAGGATGCTGGGTACTCTGTAAGGACCATGGGGATTATACCAAAGCTCCAAAACGGGCGTGAGAGTGCGGATGACTCTGCAGCACCGATTGAGCAAACATGAGGTCCTCATCAGCCAGGGTATCAAACTTGTAGAACTTTGCAAAGGTGTTTGAACCCGACCAAGTCGCTGCTCGGCAAAGCTGTAATGCCGAGACCCCTCGGGCAGCCGCCCAAGAAGAGCCCACCCTCCTAGTGGAATGGGCCTTTACCGAATTTGGCACAGGCAATCCAGCCGTAGAATGAGCCTGCTGAATCGTGTTACAGATCCAGCGAGCAATAGACTGCTTAGAAGCAGGAGCGCCAACGTTGTTGGCTGCATACAGGACAAACAGAGACTCTGTTTCCTCACCCTAGCCATTCTGGCTACATAAATTTTCAATGCCCTGACCACATCAAGGGACTCGGAATCCTCCAAGTCCCGCGTAGCCACAGGCACTACAATAGGTTGGTTCATATGAAAAGACGAAACCACCTTGGGCAAAAATTGAGGATGAGTCCGCAACTCTGCTCTATCCACATGGAAAACCAGATAGGGGCTTTTGTGAGATAAAGCCGCCAATTCCGACACTCGCCTTGCCGATGCCAAGGCCAACAACATGACCACTTTCCAAGTGAGATACTTAAATTCCACCGTTTTAAGAGGCTCAAACCAGTGAGACTTAAGGAAACGTAACACCACGTTAAGGTCCCAGGGTGCCACTGGAGGCACAAAAGGAGGCTGGATATGCAGCACTCCCTTCACAAAAGTCTGTACTTCCGGAAGAGAAGCCAATTCCTTCTGAAAGAAAATGGATAGGGCCGAAATCTGAACCTTAATGGAGCCTAATTTTAGGCCCAAATTCACTCCAGTCTGTAGGTAGTGAAGGAAACGGCCCAGATGGAATTCTTCCGGAGAGCATTCCTGGACTCACACCAAGAGACATACTTCCTCCAAATACGGTGATAATGTTTCGCTGTCACGTCCTTCCTAGCCTTTATCAGAGTAGGAATGACCTCATCCGGAATGCCCTTTTCCGCTAGGATCCAGCGTTCAACCGCCATGCCATCAAACGCAGCCGCGGTAAGTCTTGGAACAGACAGGGCTCCTGTTGTAACAGGTCCTCTCTGAGAGGAAGAGGCCACAGATCTTCTGTGAGCATTTCCTGCAGATCCGGATACCAGGCCCTTCGAGGCCATTCTGGAACAATGAGAATTGTCTGTACTCCTCTTCGTCTTATGATTCTCAATATCTTGGAGATGAGGGGAAGAGGAGGAAACACATAGACCATCTGGAACACCCACGGTGTCACCAGGGCGTCCACTGCCACCGCCTGAGGGTCCCTCGACCTGGCGCAATACCGCGGTAGCTTTTTGTTGAGGCGTGACGCCATCATGTCTGTCTGAGGCAGTCCCCACTGACTTGCAATCTCTGCGAAGACTTCCTGATGAAGTCCCCACTCTCCTGGATGTAGATTGTGCCTGCTGAGGAAGTCTGCTTCCCAGTTGTCCACTCCCGGGATGAAGACTGCTGTCAGAGCGCTTACATGATTTTCCGCCCAGCGAAGAATCCTGGTGGCTTCTGCCATTGCCACTTTGCTCTTTGTTCCGCCTTGGCGGTTTACATGAGCCACTGCGGTGATGTTGTCTGACTGAATCAGAACCGGTAGGTCGCGAAGGAAAGTCTCCGCTTGACGAAGGCCGTTGTATATGGCCCTCAACTCCAGTACGTTGATGTGAAGACAAGTCTCCTGGCTTGACCTGAGACCCTGGAAGTTTCTCCCCTGTGTGACTGCTCCCCAACCTCGGAGGCTCGCATCCGTGGTTACCAGAACCTAGTCCTAAATGCCGAACCTGCAACCCTCTAGAAGGTGAGCACTCTGCAGCCACCACAGGAGAGATAACCTGCCCTTGGGGGACAGGGTGATCATCTGATGAATCTGTAGATGAGACCCGGACCACTTGTCCAGAAGGTCCCATTGAAAAGTTCTCGCATGGAACCTGCCGAATGGAATGGCCTCGTAAGTTGCCACCATCTTTCCCAGAACTCGAGTGCAGTGATGCACCGACACCCTTTTTGGCTTCAATAGGTCCTTGACCAAAGACACGAGTTCTTGGGCCTTTTCCGTCGGAAGATAAACCCTTTTCTGGTCTGTATCCAGAACCATGCCTAAGAAAGGCAAACGAGTCGTTGGAACCAACTGTGACTTCGGGATATTGAGAATCCAGCCGTGCTGTTGCAACACCCTCAGGGAGAGTGATACGCTGTTCAGTAACTGTTCTCTCAATCTCGCTTTTATTAGGAAATCGTCCAAGTACGGGATAATTGTGACACCCTGCTTGCGCAGGAGCACCATCATTTCCGCCATTACCTTCGTGAAAATTCTCGGGGGGCGTGGAAAGCCCAAACGGCAATGTCTGAAATTGGTAATGACAATCCTGTACAGCAAACCTCAGGAACGCCTGATGAGGCGGATATATGGGGACATGAAGGTATGCATCCTTTATGTCCAGGGACACCATATAATCCACCCCTTCCAGGCTGGCGATGAACGCTCTGAGCGACTCCATCTTGAACTTGAACCTTTTTAAGTATAGGTTTAAGGATTTTAAATTCAAAATGGGCCTGACCGAACCGTCCGGTTTCGGGACTACAAACAGGGTTGAGTAATACCCCATCCCCTGCTGCAGCAGGGGGACTTTGACCACCACTTGCTGAAGACACAATTTTTGAATTGCATTTAACACTATCTCCCTCTCTGGCGGAGAAGCCGGTAGGGCCGATTTGAAAAACCGGCGAGGAGGCACCTCTTCCAGCTTGTAACCCTGGGAAACAATTTCTATTGCCCAGGGATCCACCTGTGAGTGAACCCAGACGTGGCTGAAAAGTCGAAGACGTGCCCCCACTGGGGCGGACTCCCTCAGCGGAGCCCCAGCGTCATGCTGTGTATTTTGTAGAGGCCAGGGAGGACTTCTGCTCCTGGGAACTAGCTGTGGTTGGCAGCTTTTTCCCCCTGCCCTTACCTCTGGCAAGAAAGGAAGATCCCCGCACTCTCTTGGGTTTATGCGACCTGAAAGGACTGCATCTGATAATGTGGTGTTTTCTTAGGCTGTGAGAAAACATAAGGCAAAAAAGTTGATTTACCTGCCGTAGCCAAGGAAACAAGGTCTGTGAGACCTTCCCCAAACAATTCCTCACCCTTGTAAGGTAAAACCTCCAAATGCCTCTTCGAGTCGGCATCGCCTGTCCATTGTCGGGTCCATAGCGCTCGTCTAGCCGAAATCGCCATAGCGTTGGCCCTGGAACCCAGTAGGCCAATGTCTCTCTGAGCATCCCTCATATACAGGACAGCATCTTTAATATGACCCAGGGTCAATAAAATGGTTTCCTTATCCAGCGTATCTATATCAGCAGACAAGGTATCTGTCCACGCTGCTACAGCGCTACAAACCCAAGCCGACGTTATCGCCGGTCTGAGTAAGGTACCAGTATGGGTGTAAATAGACTTCAAGGTAGTCTCCTGCCCGCGATCAGCAGGATCCTTGAGGGTTGCCGTATCTTGATATGGCAGCGCTACCTTTTTGGATAAGCGAGTCAACGCTTTATCCACCCTCGGGGAGGATTCCCACCGTAACCTGTCCTTAGTAGGGAACGGATACGCCATAAGAATCCTTTTGGGAATCTGCAGCTTATTGTCTGGAGATTCCCAAGCCTTTTCAAATAATTCATTCAGCTCGTGAGATGGGGGAAAGGTTACCTCAGGTTTCTTTTCCTTATACATGCGCACCCTCGTGTCAGGGACAGAGGGGTCATCTGTGATATGCAACACCTCTTTTATTGCAATGATCATATAATAAATACTTTTAGACAATTTTGGCTGCAACTTTGCATCATCGTAGTCGACACTGGAGTCAGAATCCGTGTCGGTATCAGTGTCTACTATGTGGGATAGTGGGCGCTTTTGAGATCCAGAAGGTCCCTGCGACATAGTGAAAGGCAGGGTTTGACTCCCTGTACACTCCCTGGACTCAGCTTTGTCCAACCTTTTGTGCAATAAATTCACATTTGCATTTAAAACATTCCACATACCCAGCCAGTCAGGTGTCGGCGTTGCCGACGGAAACACCACACTCATTTGCTCCACCTCCTCCTTAGAAGAGCCTTTCGGTTCAGATATGCCGACACACGCGTACCGACACACCACACACTCAGGGAATTCTCTATCTGGAGACAGTTCCCCCACAAGGCCCTTTGGAGAGACAGAGAGAGAGTATGCCAGCACACACCCAGCGCCAAGACCCAGGGAAAAAATTACCCAGATAACGCTTTTAATATATATATATAACACTGCGCCAAATTATGTGCCCCCCCCCCCTTCTTTCAAACCCCCTGTCACCGTGTTCAGCAGGGGAAAGTCCGGGGAGCCAGCTTCTCAGTGGTGTGCTGTGGAGAAAATGGCGCTGGTGAGTGCTGAGGATCAAGCTCCGCCCCCTCAGCGGCGGGCTTCGGTCCCGCTCGATTACTTTAAAAAACTGGCAGGGGTTCTCTTATATATAACGCAGAGCCCATATATGCCCAGATTTTGCCAGATCAGAGGTTTAATTGCTGCCCAGGGCGCCCCCCCTGCGCCCTGCACCCTTACAATGCCTGCCATGTGTGTGTTGTGCGGGGGCAATGGCGCGCAGCATTACCGCTGCGCGTTACCTCAGTGAAGATCCGAAGTCTTCTGCCGCCTCTGACGTCTTCTTTCTTCTCATACTCACCCGGCTTCTATCTTCCGGCTCTGTGAGGAGGACGGCGGCGCGGCTCCGGGACGAACAGCTAGGAGAGACCTGCGTTCCGACTCCCTCTGGAGCTAATGGTGTCCAGTAGCCTAAGAAGCAGAGCCTAGCAGTTAAGTAGGTCTGCTTCTCTCCCCTCAGTCCCTCGATGCAGGGAGTCTGTTGCCAGCAGGCTCCCTGAAAATAAAAAACCTAACAAAATTACTTTCTTTCAGGAAACTCAGGAGAGCTCCCTGTAATGCACCCAGTCTCCTCTGGGCACAGTATCAAACTGAGGTCTGGAGGAGGGGCATAGAGGGAGGAGCCAGTGCACACCCATATCTAAAGTTCTTTTTAGTGCCCATGTCTCCTGCGGAGCCCGTCTATTCCCCATGGTCCTTACGGAGTCCCCAGCATCCTCTTGGACATAAGAGAAAAATAATAATGAAAAAAATAATGATAATAATAATAACAACAACTATATACAGTCTTCTTCTTATGTAGTGCTGCGTCTAGGGTGGATGTAGTGTAGTGATGTAGTGTTGCGTGTAGGGGATGTAGTGTATTGATGTAGTGTGGGGGGTATATAGTGTAGTGATGTAGTGTGGGGGGGATGTAGTGCGGTGTGTAGGGGGCTGTAGTGTAATGATGTAGTGCGACATACAGGGGGTATATGGGTATGGGTCATTGGGTCGACACACATTAGATCGATATGCATTGGGTCGACCACTAAAGGTCAACATGCACTAGGTCGACAGGGTGTCTAGGTCGACATGTGCAAGGTCGACAGGTCAAAAGGTCGACATGGGTATTTGACTGTTTTTTGGTGTAGTTTTCTTCGTACAGTGACGGGGAACCACAATTAGTGCACCGCGTCCCCTCGCATGGCTTGCTTCGTTCGCCATGCTTCAGGCAAGGTGCCTCGCTCCGCTGCCGCTGCGCTTGGCACAGATCACCATTCCCATTAGTAGTCCACGTGGATCGTAAAGTATGAAAAAGGTAAAAAAAAAATGTGAAAAACTCATGTCGACCTTTTGACCTGACGACCTTGCACATGTCGACCTATTGAACCTGTCGACCTAGACACCCTGTCGACCTAGTATATGTCGACCTTTAGTGGTCGGCCTAATGCAGTGGCGGATTTAGCGGGGGGCGATTAGGGCGAACGCCCCCTAGATATACCGCCACCGGGATGGAGGCCGGGTCCCGCCGCGGTATTGGGAACTGGTGGAGAGCGGTGCAGCGCGGCGGGGGACGAGGAGAGAGAGAGCGTCCTCACGCGCGTACAGCAGCTTCTGTTCTGACCACGCCCCCTCCTCCCTGTACGCGCGTTAGGACGCTCTCTCTCTCCTCGTCCCCCGCCGCGCCGCACCGCTCTCCACCAGTTCCCAATAACGCGGCGGGACCCGGCCTCCAGTGTGTGCCATCTATGAGTAGGTGTCTCGTGTGTGTGTGTTTGTGTCTGTGTGGTGGTGGGGGGGGGAAGGTGTCCCCTGTGTCCCATTTCTCCCCCCTCTTCTCCCTGCATTATGTCCCTGCATTATTTTGCCTAATTCAGTGTGCTATATTGTGAATTTTGGCTCATTCTGCTTGCTATATTGTGAATTTTGGCTCATTCAGCGTTCTATAATGTGAATTTTGGCTCATTCTGCTTGCTATATTGTGAATTTTGGCTCATTCAGCGTTCTATAATGTGAATTTTTGGCTCATTCTGCTTGCTATATTGTGAATTTTGGCTCATTCAGCGTTCTATAATGTGAATTTTGGCTCATTCTGCTTGCTATAATGTGAATTTCGGCTCATTCAGCGTGCTATAATGTGAATTTTGGCTCATTCTGCTTGCTATATTGTGAATTTTGGCTCATTCAGCGTGCTATAATGTGAATTTTGGCTCATTCTGCGTGCTATAATGTGAATTTTGGCTCATTCAGTGTGCTATAATGTGAATTTCGGCTCATTCAGCGTGCTATAATGTGAATTTTGGCTCATTCTGCTTGCTATAATGTGAATTTCGGCTCATTCAGCGTGCTATAATGTGAATTTTGGCTCATTCTGCTTGCTATATTGTGAATTTTGGCTCATTCAGCGTGCTATAATGTGAATTTTGGCTCATTCTGCGTGCTATAATGTGAATTTTGGCTCATTCAGTGTGCTATAATGTGAATTTTGGCTCATTCAGTGTGCTATAATGTGAATTTCGGCTCATTCAGCGTGCTACAGTATAATGTGAATTTTGGCTCATTCTGCTTGCTATAATGTGACTTTTGGCTCATTCAGTGTGCTACGATGTGAATTTCGGCTCATTCAGTGTGCTACAATGTGAATTTCAGCTCATTCAGTGTGCTACAATGTGAATTTCAGCTCATTCAGTGTGCTACGATGTGAATTTCGGCTCATTCAGTGTGCTATGATGTGAATTTCGGCTCATTCACTGTGCTATAATGTGAATTTCGGCTCATTCAGTGTGCTATAATGTGAATTACGGCTCATTCAGTGTGCTATAATGTGAATTACGGCGCATTCAGTGTGCTATAATGTGAATTACGGCTCATTCAGTGTGCTATAATGTGAATTTCGGCTCAATCTGTGTGCTGTTGAAACAGTATTTGTCGGCAGATAAGAACCACTTGGCCCATCTAGTCTGCCCCTTTTTTTTTTTTTTTACATTATTTTTATCTCTAACCTTATGTGATCCTTATTTCTTTGTAAGAATATCCTTATGTCTATCCCATGCATATTTAAATTGCCCTAGTGTCTTAGCCTCTACCACCTCTGATGGAAGGAATGGCGATTCGCCAGTCTGTATCACCAGTGCGCAGGGTTCTCTCCACTAACTGGCAACATTTTATTAGTAATGGCAACAATAGGAAATTTTAGAAGCGAACGGGAAGGGTATTACTAAGTGGGAGGGGCTATGATTAGGGGGAGGAGTTATAATTCTTAAACCGCCCCCCCTAAAAGTTAAGTCTAGATCCGCCACTGGCCTAATGCATGTCGACCTAATGACCGCAACCCAGGTATATAGTGTAGTGATGTAGTGCAGTGGTGCAATGTAGTGCAGGGTATACAAGGATGCAGTGTAGTGCAGTGCTCGAAGTGGGCTGGTATACACTGGTATGGCATACTTCGAGCACTGAAGATCCCCGTCGCCGCCTTATAAATTCTGCACTGCTCTAGCACTGGAACAGGCAGCATATGGGGGAAGTCCGCAGCAGATTTAAAATGGTGGATGCTGCCCTGGGCCTTCTCCTCTTCACTGCCGCCACCAACGTCCTCCTTACCGGAAAAAATGGGGCCGTAATGAATAGGTCGTAACCCCTTCGTTCCGACCTAAAACTTTCAGAAGCTGCCGTCTTTCTGACAAGACAGCAGCTTCCGACAGTTGTTGAATATACCCCACAGTATGCATTTGGGATCCCACAAGGAGGCAAGAGGGAGAAACGCTGCTATGGATCGGGCACAGAAATTGATAGCAATTTGTTACTAACTGCGTCTTATTCCTCTAGTTTGAAGTGGAGGGGGGGGGGGGGCGGTTTGTTAGAGCCTAAAGCATATTTTTGTATTTTTGTACCTGGGCCCACCATTCGCTAGCTACAGCACGAATGCTTGGACACACACACACTATGCTTTACGAAAATGATATGCTCTAATATGCTTTATGTAGCCCCTATAATAAATGATCATATATGGGGGATAAATATATGTGATGGTATGAACTAATTGTAAAATGTATATAATTGTATATGTATGATATAAATTACACATGGGCGTAAAGTCCAGAACTATAATAGCCCAGGTTTATAGGGATATGGACCATGGGGATCAAAGTGGCATGAGCTGGGCTTGAGACTTTTCTAGAAGTACCTCGTGCAGGGAAGTTAAGTGCCCGCATGCCAGAGATGAACTGAGAGAGCTCGAGGAAGAGACGACAGTTAAACGGACGGGGGAGAGTGCTGGGGACTGAGCGGCAGGAGATGGAGCTGCGTACTGCCGGATGACTGTAAAAAGTGCGACAGACCTGGCTCTGGACGGCGACTCTGGGGGAGAGAGATACTGACCAAGTTCCCCAGCGGCTCCTGTGAAGTGGATAGCGGGACCGAAGTGTGGACGGCTGTGGCGAGCGGCGACGGGCTCCGACATCAGCAAATCCCTCTGGGCGGAGCGGAAGAGGAGTCTCCTGATAGTGACCCTGTGTGGCTGTGGGCGGTGATATCAGTGAGTCCACAGCAGAGCTATTCCTCGCTGGGCGGATCAAGAGGCGGCGCTGCCCCACAAACCAGGCCCCAAATCGGTGAGTGACAGTGGGAGGCGGCCGGGAACGGCGAGTGACAGCGGGAGGCGGGTCTGAAAGCTTCCCTCAGCAGGCTGCACTCCTTATACTAAACCAACCCCAGGGAGGAGATAACGGGCAGGGACAGACCCAAGAGGCTGAACCGGAGTGCCTTGTAAAAGTATATCCTAATCAGCTTCCACAGCAGCATCCCTGTTAAAGATACCACCAATTACATTATACCGATAACCCCAGATACAATGGTACATTTATTGAGCTTATGCCCATGAAGTCCAGTGCCAGAATAATTACTCTTAAACATCGCAGACAGGATTATTGACCAGCTATAGGGATGGGACTGGTTATGTGTGCCTAATGGAATGTAACTTGCAGCTTGAATACTACTGCCTACTTCCCTGTATGCTTTCCTCCTAGGCATCACACTGCTGTCTACAAAGAATCTACTAACTTTTTCATTGCTAGCTAGACAGATAATAATTGCATGCACTCCATTTTCCGCTATCAGAAGGGTCATAGGAATAGCACAGGATGACTAATTCGACACGTCATTGACCCTGGAAGACATTATTACTCTTCACAAGTTATTATATGGAGACAGGAATTTGGGATTAAATCCAAGCGCTATTGTTGACGACTCACAGGGGTTAATTTCTGAGATAGAAACAGAGATTCAACCGACTAGAGACACATTGTTTCTACATACGCAGGATATTGTGCTGCTACGGCCTGGATAGCTTACTAACGCTTAGTGATTAGTAGTTTGGTACCCTATTTACAGTACTACTATGGGATTTTAAAACCACAGTGGTGGCCACCCCGAACGATTGAACTTTAAAGTGATCACTTAAGGTAACTTATTAGGTAAACTGCGCAGAAGGTACAAGGTAAAACCCGGGTACACAGTCCATCAGACTGTGGTTATTTTATAGTTTTTTGTATTGCATGCATTGACTTTGTGGCATAATATTGAAATAAGGATTGTTTTAGCGGATGTAAAGCCTAATTTGATCCGATCTACAGGATGATTAATTAAATGTTGAGAGTGACAATAAAGTTACTTACCTAAGGTCGCTTGTCCGGTGAATTCACGATATCCTGATCCTGGAGAGTCCTGTACAGTGAGGGCAACCTGGAAAACAAGAAAATACTGGATAACGCAGGTGAGGCGATCTCCCTATATTAAATCTATAGCTACGGCAACACACTCACAACACCCACTGCCTATATTAGGTAGGGTTCTCTCAAGCAAACCCGGGTGTATCCATATTTGCTTGAGTGGAGGCACGCCAAATTATACATAGCCCTAAATAAAGTGAAGGGGTAGGAGGGCTACACTTTAAAAAGTGATTAAAATTGCTCTAAACAGTGATAACCACTTTTACCACAGTTATAACTGTCTAGTAAATAAGCACCTCGGTAATCAGTGGGGAAAAAAGCACCCCAATCCACGCCCACTGTCGCACGACCACACCCCCGGGAGGGAGAACCCGCCTCCAGCATTCCACAGCGCTAGTGCCCTCACGTCTGCCTCCAACCCAACGCTACGCCGCGCGCCGGCCCTTGCACGCTTGACGTCACGCGGCCACGTGACTGACAGCAGAGCGCCCGCAGCAGTTCTCCTCCTCCTCCGCCGTCAGTCCGGAGTGGTAGCTCCATTATGAAAGACTCATCCTCCGCTGGGTCCGGAGCGGAGACGGCAGCTGGGTGCACTCTTCAACCGGCCGAGGGACCCTCCCCCACACAGGACATCACCGATAGATGGCTGAGAGCCCCGGAGGAGAGCCGCCTGAGTCTGCACGGTGAAGAGAATGGTAGGGAGCTGCGCAAAGGCCCCCGGCACCGGCCGGTGCAACACCCGTGTAACCTCCTCTCCGTGCGGGGCAGAGGGTCTATGTGACACATCTATAGCGAGGGCGCCCGGTGCTGCTGCCTGACACGTGTCTGTCTCCCGGTGCTGCGGCGACACATACTACTGCTGCTCCGGGGGCACAGCTCGTCTCACCCACAGCTTACCAGCTGCTGATTGCCATAAGGATATCTTATCTGTGACATTGCAGTTATTGCCATGCTGTATAGGCGTACATTGGCGTTGAGGTCATAGCCGGTGGTTTCCTATGATAACTGAAATATCTTTTATGTATAGTCTACAAAGCGGCATTTTTATGAGTACAATGGTGTGTGTGTGTGTGTATATATATATATATATATATATATATATATATATATATATATATATATATATATATATATATATATATATATATACACACATATATATATGTGTGTGTGTATATATGTATGTGTGTGTGTGTATGTGTATATATATATATATATATATATATATATATATATTCCATTTGCACTTGAACTGAATGCCCTTCATTATGCAGAACAGTAACTGCCACTGACATGATTATAGAGTATCAGTTACAGAAGTTACTGCAAGCATGAGATTACTTTGTAGCTCTTCTGTGCAATAGGTATCATTCAGGTGGAGACATATACATACTTTACTGTATGTTGCCATATATGTGACTTGTTGCCTGTAAAACCCTGTTTTCTGTAGCACGTTGTGAATTATCCCAGGGCGTCATTCATTGCATTGAGAATTTGTGGGTCATGCCACAGCTTGTCAGTGGCCTAGCTTCTTTGAAAGCAGCAATTCTATATAGAAGGCCTGTTAGTTCATACGGGGAGGAAGTTAGTTCACTATGGACTATCTCCAGTGCATGAAGAAACATGTCTTATTATGGTGGGTCATTTCTGAGGTACGCTTCACAAGGTGCTGGCTCCTTTGGATCTTTCTTTACATGTGGTGTTATAGTGTTCAGGACCTCTTGGCTCTAAAATGGTTAATGTTGGTACAGTATGTGCAGAATATATAGCATAGTGGAAGCTGATGTCCTCAAGCTTTCAATATTTATTGTTTCCTGCAAGTGGTGTTGCAACAGTTACTTGGGTATAAAGTCTTTTTAGCTCTCTGTTGTGCCTTCATCAGTGTTTCTGAAAAGAGTAAGCTGCATAATACTAGTGATCAATGTTGGTGAGAGCTATTATGCAAGTCAGTACTGTGTGTGTAAGAGCTCAATGACTTGACCTGTTTTAATAGTAAGTTCAATGGAAAGTAGTTAGGTCTACCATGGACAGCCTGTCTCAGTGCTGATAAAAATGGGGAGCACAGCAAGTTGTATTTTTGGTTGCCAATGCACTTTTTTTTTTTTTTTTTAAATTATGATCTCCTTCTTGGCAGTTGCTCTTTGTTGCATTATACACTTTTTATTTATTTATTTATTTATTTTTTTCACTTTTTTTACTTTTACTTTCCCCCCCCCCTCCCCCCCCCTTTCTGCAGCTTTTTTTTCCTTCAATATTTTATTTATAGTTTCAAAACTGTAGTAGCAACAAGAAGAAAGAAAACAAACAGTACATTATAAGGGAGCAAAGCTCCTCTACGGTAAAAGCAGTGAATACAACAATTGCTAGATGCAAATCGAAGCAGGAATTGCAAAATAAATTTCACCTATGTATTGCGGCAAGGTACAAATAGGTGAGGGGGGAGGAAGTAGCCCAAAAATGTAACACTAGGGGTGCAATGTAATGCCGCCTGAGTTTTGCAGCAGTGTGGGATGCCGGTTGAACTCGGATTTTTTTTTTTTAAGGTGCAATCGCTTACAAGGCAAAACCATGCCTTGTAAGTGATTGCCTCTTCTAAAAAAAACGTTTGCACTCGGGCAGCATTTCATCGTGCTCTAAGAATGAAGTAAGAAAGTGGAATTGAGCAAGGTGTCAAAACAAAGGGGGATATCCAATTAGCCCCGGTAATTTACCGGGGCTTATTGTCTGGCCGGGGGCTAGCTAATTAGCCCCGATAAGCTGCAGCACGCGCCAGCTTATCAGGGATTTTGTTTCGCCTGCCTCCGGCAGGCGAAGCAGACTCCCCGGAAACAGCCCCATTTTTGTCCGAAAACGGGGCTGTTTCACTGAACCTGTGTGTTTTCAGGATAAGGGTTTTTTTTTTTTACAAGTGATCCATCTGGATAGCCTGTAAAACAACAAAAAAAATCTGTGAAACATCGGAAAAACGTCAGAAATCGGCCATTTTTCGGACTCGATGGTTTTTCCGGGGATAATAGGATATCCCCCAAAAGGTCTGACAGGTCATATGCAGGTTCAGGTACTACTCTTAAAGGGCCAATACAGCAAGATGCTTTATATAAATAAACTGTTCATTGGGGTAATTCAGTTGTTATCGCCTCCCGATCTCCCATCTAAAGTCACAGGAGATTGCTGGAGCGATATTCAATTGATGCCTCTTATCGCGTTGATTTCGCTCATTAGAGTCTGGTTTAGGCACATAAAGCAGCTAAATGAAACTAAACTAATGGATACGCTCTCAAAAAACGGTCCAAGCAGGTCAGTTTTCATACCCTTTAGCCCGCCACCCCTGGGGGTGCGAGCTGAAATGTAAACACCAGCAGCCAATCGCGTCCAAACAGAGGTATAATTGAATAGCTCTGTTGGGCTCATCTGCCAGCGTAAACATTTGAATTCCCCCCCCCCCCCCCCCCCTGTTATCTTGGTAAAAAATATATATATTTTTTAATGTGTATCAAATAAATTATATCTAGAAAATATATATAATTGTTTTCTGCACTCGACTCTAAATGTTTGGCATTTTATGTTAGCTATGGTGTCAGCTACAAGCTATTTTCTTTTTATAGCCATTTTGTCCATAAAACATCTACAATTTCCTACATTTGGTCATTGAAAACTACAACTTATAAGCTCAGGAAAAGCCTTGTGCTTTTATTTTGCTTTAACAGAGGGTTAGAGGTATGTTTCATAAGGTATATGGTACTTAGGTTGAGTCACTGGGTCGACCACTATTGGTTGACATGCATTAGGTCCATATGGTTCAAAGGTCGACATTGACAATTGGTCGTCATGGCAAAGGTCAACACGGGAAAAGTTTCACATTATTTTTTAAAAATTTTGAACTTCATACTTTACGATCCAAGTGGACTAAGATTGTGAATAGTAACGTAGCGGTAGCAGAGCAAGGTATCTTGCCCAAAGCATGGCGAGTGAAGCGGTACACTATTTGGTGTTCCCGTTGACTTTACGGAGTAAACGACGCCACAAAAAGTAAAAACACTCATGTTGACCTTTTTCATGTCGACCTTAAGTGCATGTCAACCAAAAGTGTTCAACCTAGTGACTGTCGACCTAGTTAGGGTCAACCGAATGATCCACACCACTATGATAATGCTTCCCAAAGATTCTCTGCAGCACAGTGTACTTAATAAGCATTCCCATGAAACGCTATTGTGTTGTATCTTGCACTCACATTGTATGGGGCAAGCAACATTTAAATTGCTCTAAGATTAGGCTTGTCAGAAAGTGTATGTATGATCCATTCATTTTTATGGCTTTTGTACTGTTGGCACCAAAGAGTGTTTAATAGGCTATATGGACATACGTAAAATGCTTTAAAGCAATGCCTGTGTAGTTTGAGGCCTTTAGTGTCTGAGGGGCAGATGTACTAAGCCTTGGAGAAAGTCCCAGACAATCGGCTCCTGTCATTTAGAAACACAGCCAGTAACATTGCAGTGAGGAGCTGATTGGCTGGTACTTTCTCTCTCTTAACTTTATCACGGCTTAGTACATCTCCCCTATGGACTTTAATTGCAGGGGAAAAGAGTTTGCCCTAACTTAAGTGAATGTTCTGGTATGGGGCTTATCTGAAAACCTATTACCGTATATACTCGAGTATAAGCCGACTTTTTCAGCACTTTGTTTTGTGCTGAAAAAGCCACCTCGGCTTATACTCGAGTCAGCGTTAGGAGGGACACGGAGAGCACAGCGCGAGGCTCTCCTGTGTCCCTCCTGCATCTCCAGCGGCGTGTGTGTGTGTGTTAAAGGAAGTGCACGAACCGGCACTTCCTTTAACGCACGCCGCTGCTGCCGGAGACGCAGGAGGGACACAGGAGAGCCGCGCGCTGCGCTCTCTGTGTCCCTCCTTCAGAAGACAGCGCGGGAGTGACGGAGGGTAAGTATCTAGCACTGTGGGGCATACTTGGCACTGTGGGGCATATCTGGCACACTTGGCACTGTGGGGCATATCTGGCACACTTGGCACTGTGGGGCATATCTGGCACACTTGGCACTGTGGGGCATATCTGGCACACTTGGCACTGTGGGGCATATCTGGCACACTTGGCACTGTGGGGCATATCTGGCACACTTGGCACTGTGGGGCATATCTGGCACACTTGGCACTGTGGGGCATATCTGGCACTATGAGGTCTGTGTACGGGTAGAGCTGCATTTCCCACCCTAGGCTTATACTCGAGTCAATAAGTTTTCCCAGGTTTTTGTGGTAAAATTAGGTGCCTCGGCTTATATTCGGGTCGACTTATACTCGAGTATATACGGTATCCAAGTTTTCAACTGAGAAAGCAAAAAAAGTATGCTTTTTCTGCTGCCTTATGATGTCATACAAATAAGAGCATATTTTCCAATAGGAACTCTGAGTAGTACTAAACAAATGAATGCGGTGTGGTATAGCATTGGGACACACTAGGTGACTACTGTTTTACACGTTGCGCTCCAAGTTATGGGAATGTCTCTCTTGCAGACGAACACAAGACCCAAGTCTCTGAATAATAGATCCCATTTAGTTGTAGTGGAATTTCTTGCATTTAGGCCCAGATTTATCAAACCTTGGAGAGTGATAAATTGCATGACGAAAGTACCAACCAATCCGCTCTTAACTGTCAACTTACAGGCTGTGTTTGAAAAATGACAGGTAAGGCCCTATCCACTAGGGAGTTTTATCTCCGCAATGAGTTGGATCCATATTTCCTGCATTCTGGCTGGGAGCTTCCCGAGAGCCCTGTGATTGCGATTTGCTACTTGAGTGTATTTTTTTACATGTGATATATCTCATGCAATGTAACATTATTAAACCTATTTCTGTGCAATTGAGATAAATATAACGGGCAACCCGTGTGATTTGCTATTGCGATGGAAGACACACGGTAGTGCGCCTCCCATCGCAATTGCCCGAAAAGGACATGCAATGTGATACTTTTCATGCAATTCGTCTCAATCGCATAAAAACAGGCCATATTGCACTAGTGGATGGGGGCCTTTAGAAGCTGATTGGCTGTTACGGTATCACTGTGCTATCTCTGACTCGCCAGTGTTTGATAAATCTGAGCATGTGTTTGAAAAATGAGTTAGGAGCTGATTGCTTGGTACTTTATCACCCTGCAATTTATCACTCTCCAGGGAGTGATAACTCTGTCCATAGACTTGACCTTTGAATGCTAGGAAGCCCACATGTCCCTGCTTTCTATAAATCGCATTAAAACTGAAATTCTAAAGAATTTAAGCACAGATCTCACAGTGTGTACTCCTCTTAAAACCATACTGTGAGATTTGTAATCTGTCTGTGTTCCTCTTCCATCAAATATAGTATAAATCAGCAGTATTTTTCATTGTTATTGAAAAGTTGAAATATGGGAAAATAATCAAGATTTTTCTTCAGTATGTCTGAGTTATGGATTGTATAACGGTTAGCCCTGACAGATACATTTTTCAGAAGCACTTTAGCACAACATTAGTAACTTTGATGGTCACCTCATTAGACAAGCACTATATAGCATTCACTAGAATGTAAACAAATTTGTCTACAGAGGATATTCAGTGGACATACACATAGAAAATATTTCTATTTATACATACATACATACCAGCACTCTTACTGGCAAGTGTTGTGCGATCCGGTGCCCTCTGGACCAGATGAACTCGACATCATACAGACAAGCAGCGGCACTTGGAGATTAAAATAAAATTGTGTATTTTAACACATCTCCGTGCAATCCCTACGTTTCAGGGCTCTAGGTCCTCTTTGATAAGGTGAGTAACAACAAACGGAACACATCACACACACACACACACACATAGTGTTCACTCCAGGGGACGGGCAGGGCGCGCGTCCGTTAGGGGCACAAGCACGCGCGGCTATGGAAATAGGGGGTGTGCCCACTTGCACGTAATGAAAGTGGGCGGGTCAGTACACAGACGGGGGCGTGGGCAGACGGCGCTGTCACTGTTGGGGGCGTGCCCAGCACCTACGGAGGTGCTGGGTTTCCCCCAAGCTCCCTGACAGCGTGAATGGATGCTGCACGCATGCGCACGGCATTTTTACACGCTGAGAGGGGCAGAAAGCGGGCGGCTGTTTTAGCAGGGCACCGCAGAAAGGGCAGGGCGGGTTTTGCCCTTAAAAAATCGGGCAGGGCGCGGTGCCCTGCTAAAACAGCCATAATATATTTTGGTGTTGTTTGATACGTAGTGTGACCGGGATCCCCAATTAGTACACCGTGTTGCCTCTCATTGGCTCGCCATGCTTCGGGCAAGGTGCCTCGCTCCGCTGTGCTCGGCACAGATTGCTGTTCCCAGTTGTTCAAAAAATGAAAACAAATTTGTGAAAAACTCATGTCAACCTAGTAACCATGTCGTCTAATAGTGGTCGACCTAATGCATGTTGACCAAGAGACCGGATACCATCTGTAGTTAGTTCTCCAAGATGTTTGGAACAACCTCCCAGCTGAGTTCCTTCAAAAACTGTGTGCAAGTGTACCTAGAAGAATTGTTGCTCCTTTGAAAGCAAAGGGTGGTCACACCAAATATTGGTTTGATTTAGATTTCTCTTCATTCACTTTGCATTAATTGATAAAAATAAACTTAATACTTCCATTTTTGAAAGCATTCATAATTTGCAGCGTTTTTTCCACACCTGACTAAAACTTTTTCATAGTACTGTATATATGTATACCAACATATATAATCTCATATATATTTATTTATTTCTCTAACGTCCTAAGTGGATGCTGGGGACTCCGTAAGGACCATGGGGAATAGCGGCTCCGCAGGAGACTGGGCACATCTAAAGAAAGCTTTAGGACTATCTGGTGTGCACTGGCTCCTCCCCCTATGACCCTCCTCCAAGCCTCAGTTAGATCTCTGTGCCCGAACGAGAAGGGTGCACACTAGGGGCTCTCCTGAGCTTCTTAGTGAAAGTTTTAGTTTAGGTTTTTTATTTTCAGTGAGACCTGCTGGCAACAGGCTCACTGCATCGAGGGACTAAGGGGAGAAGAAGCGAACTCACCTGCGTGCAGAGTGGATTGGGCTTCTTAGGCTACTGGACATTAGCTCCAGAGGGACGATCACAGGCCCAGCTTGGATGGGTCCCAGAGCCGCGCCGCCGGCCCCCTTACAGAGGCAGAAGAGGTCCGGAAAATCGGCGGCAGAAGACGTCCTGTCTTCAACAAGGTAGCGCACAGCACTGCAGCTGTGCGCCATTGCTCTCAGCACACTTCACACTCCGGTCACTGAGGGTGCAGGGCGCTGGGGGGGGCGCCCTGAGACGCAATAATAAACACCTTGGATGGCAAAAAATGCATCACATATAGCTCCTGGGCTATATGGATGCATTTAACCCCTGCCAAAATACATAAAAAAACGGGAGATAGGCTCCGCCCCCTTATCGGCGGCCTTATCTCCTCAGCACACTGGCGCCATTTTCCCTCACAGCTCCGTTGGAGGGAAGCTCCCTGGCTCTCCCCTGCAGTCACTACACTACAGAAAGGGTTAAAGAGAGGGGGGCACAAATTAGGCGCAGTATTAACTATACAGCAGCTATAAGGGGAAAAACACTTATATAAGGTTATCCCTGTATATATATAGCGCTCTGGTGTGTGCTGGCAAACTCTCCCTCTGTCTCCCCAAAGGGCTAGTGGGGTCCTGTCCTCTATCAGAGCATTCCCTGTGTGTGTGCTGTATGTCGGTACTTTTGTGTCGACATGTATGAGGAGAAAAATGATGTGGAGACGGAGCAGATTGCCTGTAATAGTGATGTCACCCCCTAGGGGGTCGACACCTGAGTGGATGAACTGTTGGAAGGAATTACGTGACAGTGTCAGCTCTGTATAAAAGACAGTGGTTGACATGAGACAGCCGGCTACTCAGCTTGTGCCTGTCCAGACGTCTCATAGGCCGTCAGGGGCTCTAAAGCGCCCGTTACCTCAGATGGCAGATATAGACGCCGACACGGATACTGACTCCAGTGTCGACGGTGAAGAGACAAATGTGACTTCCAGTAGGGCCACACGTTACATGATTGAGGCAATGAAAAATGTTTTACACATTTCTGATAATACGAGTACCACCAAAAAGGGGTATTATGTTCGGTGAGGAAAAACTACCTGTAGTTTTCCTGAATCTGAGAAATTAAATGAGGTGTGTGATGATGCGTGGGTTTCCCCCGATAACAACTGATAATTTCTAAAATGTTATTGGCATTATATCCTTTCCCGCCAGAGGTTAGGGTGCGTTGGGAAACACCCCCTAGGGTGGATAAAGCGCTCACACGCTTGTAAGGGCTCTATCCTCTCCTGAGATGGCCGCCCTTAAGGATCCTGCTGATAGAAAGCAGGAGGGTATCCTAAAATGTATTTACACACATACTGGTGTTATACTGCGACCAGCAATCGCCTCAGCCTGGATGTGCAGTGCTGGGTTGGCGTGGTCGGATTCCCTGACTGAAAATATTGATACCCTAAATAGGGACAGTATATTTTTGCCTATAGAGCATTTGAAAGATGCATTTCTATATATGCGTGATGCACAGCGGAATATTTGCCGACTGGCATCAAGTCTAAGTGCGTTGTCCATTTCTACCAGTAGAGGGTTATGGACACGTCAGTGGTCAGGTGATGCGTATTCCAAACGGCATTTGGAAGTATTGCCCTATTAAGGGGAGGAGTTATTTGGGGTCGGTCTTTCAGACCTAGTGGCCACGGCAACAGCTGGGAAATCCACGTTTGTACCCCAGGTCGCCTCTCAACATGAGAAGACGCCGTATTATCAGGCGCAGTCTTTTTGTGGATAAGCGGGCAAAAGGTTTCTCATTTCTGCCCCGTGACAGAGGGAGAGGAAAGGCTGTAGAAATCAGCCAGTTCCCAGGAACAGAAACCCTCTCCCGCCTCTGCCAAGCCCTCAGTATACGCTGGGGCTTTACAAGCAGAATCGGGCACGGTGGGGGGCCCGTCTCAATGAATTTCAGCGCGCAGTGGGCTCACTCGCAAGTAGACCCCTGGATCCTTCAGGTGATATCTCAGGGGTACAAATTAGAATTCGAGACGTCTCCCCCTCGCCGTTTCCTAAAGTCGGCTTTACCGATGTCTCCTTCTGACAGGGAGACAGTTTTGGAAGCCATTCACAAGCTGTATTCCCAGCAGGTGATAATCAAGATACCCCTCCTGCAACAGGGAACGGGGTATTATTCCACACTGTTGTGGTACCGAAGCCGGACGGCTCGGTGAGACCGATTCTAAATCTAAAATCTTTGAACACTTACATACAGAGGTTCAAATTCAAGATTGAGTCACTCAGAGCAGTGATTGCGAACCTGGAAGAAGGGGACTACATGATGTCTCGGGACATCAAGGATGCTTACCTTCATGTCAAAATTTACCCTTCTCACCAAGGGTACCTCAGGTTTATGGTACAGAACTGTCACTATCAGTTCAGACGCTGCCGTATGGATGGTCCACGGCACCCCGGGTCTTTACCAAGGTAATGGCCGAAATGATGATATTCCTTCAAAGGAAGGGAATTTTAGTTATCCCTTACTTGGACGATTCCCTGATAAGGGTAAGATCCAGGGAACAGTTGGAGGTCGGTGTAGCACTATCTCAGGTAGTGTTGCTGCAGCACGGTTGGATTCTCAATATTCCAAAATCGCAGCTGGTTCCGACGACTTGTCTTCTGTTCCTAGGGATGATCCTGGACACAGTCCAGAAAAAGGTGTTTCTCCCGGAGGAGAAAGCCAGGGAGTTATCCGAGCTAGTCAGGAACCTCCTAAAACCGAGCCAAGTCTCAGTGCATCAATGCACAAGGGTTCTGGGTAAAATGGTGGCTTCCTACGAAGCAATCCCATTCGGCAGATTCCACGCAAGAACTTTCCAGTGGGACCTGCTGGACAAATGGTCCGGGTCGCATCTTCAGATGCATCAGCGGATAACCCTGTCACCAAGGACAAGGGTGTCCCTCCTGTGGTGGTTGCAGAGTGCTCATCTTCTAGAGGGCCGCAGATTCGGCATTCAGGACTGGGTCCTGGTAACCACGGATGCCAGCCTGCGAGGCTGGGGAGCAGTCACACAGGGAAGGAATATCCAGGACTTATGGTCAAGCCTGGAGACATCACTTCACATAAATATCCTGAAGCTAAGGGACATTTTCAATGCTCTAAGCTTAGCAAGACCTCTGCTTCAAGGTCAGCCGGTGTTGATCCAGTCGGACAACATCACGGCAGTCACCCACGTAAACAGACAGGGTGGCACAAGAAGCAGGAGGGCAATGGCAGAAGCTGCAAGGATTCTTTGCTGGGCGGAAAATCATGTGATAGCACTGTCAGCAGTATTCATTCCGGGAGTGGACAACTGGGAAGCAGACTTCCTCAGCACGACCTCCACCCGGGAGAGTGGGGACTTCACCCAGAAGTCTTCCACATGATTATAAACCGTTGGGAAAAACTCGACAGGTATTGCGCCAGGTCCAGGGACCCTCAGGCAATAGCTGTAGACGCTCTGGTAACACCGTGGGTGTACCAGTCAGGGTATGTGTTCCCTCCTCTGCCTCTCATACCCAAGGTACTGAGATTGATAAGATGGAGAGGAGTAAGCACTATATTCGTGGCTCCGGATTGGCCAAGAAGGATTTGGTAACCGGAACTTCAAGAGATGCTCACGGAGGATCCGTGGCCTGTACCTCTAAGAAGGGACCTGCTCCAGCAAGGACCCTGTCTGTTCCAAGACTTACTGCGGCTGCGTTTGACGGCATGGCGGTTGAACGCCGGATCCTGAAGGAAAAAAGGCATTCCGGATGAAGTCATCCCTATCCTGATCAAAGCCAGGAAGGATGTAACCGCAAAAACATTATCACCGCAATTGGCGAAAATATGTTGCGTGGTGCGAGGCCAGTAAGGCCCGACGGTGGAAATTCAACTTGGTCGATTCCTACATTTCCTGCAAACAGGAGTGTCTATGGGCCTGAAATTGGGGTCCATTAAGGTTCAAATTTCGGCCCTGTCAATTTTCTTCCAAAAAGAACTAGCTTCAGTCCCTGAAGTTCAGACGTTTGTAAAAAGGGTACTGCATATACAGCCTCCTTTTGTGCCTCCAGTGGCACTTTGGGATCTCAATGTAGTTTTGGGTTCCAAAAGTCACATTGGTTTGAACCACTTAAATCTGTGGAGTTAAAATATCTCACATGGAAAGTGGTCATGCTGTTGGCCCTGGCCTGGGCCAGGCGCGTGTCAGAATTGGCGGCTTTATCCTGAAAAAGCCCTTATCTGATGTTCCATTCGGACAGGGCGGAATTGAGGACTCGTCCTCAGTTTCTCCCTAAGGTGGTTTCAGCGTTTCACCTGAACCAACCTATTTGTGGTGCCTGCGGCTACTAGGGACTTGGAGGACTCCAAGTTGCTAGACGTTGTCAGGGCCCTGAAAATATGTTTCCAGGAGGGCTGGAGTCAGGAAATCTGACTCGCTGTTTATCCTGTATGCACCCAACAAGCTGGGTGCTCCTGCTTCTAAGCAGACTATTGCTCGTTGGATTTGTAGTACAATTCAGCTTGCACATTCTGTGGCAGGCCTGCCACAGCCAAAAATCTGTAAATGCCCACTCCACAAGGAAGGTGGGCTCATCTTGGGCGGCTGCCCGAGGGGCCTCGGCTTTACAACTTTGCCGAGCAGCTACGTGGTCAGGAGCAAATACGTTTGTAAAATTATACAAAATTGATATCCTGGCTGAGGAGGACCTGGAGTTCTCTCATTTGGTGCTGCAGAGTCATCCACACTCTCCCGCCCGTTTGGGAGCTTTGGTATAATCCCCATGGTCCTTACGGAGTCCCCAGCATCCACTTAGGACGTTAGAGAAAATAAGAATTTACTTACCGATAATTTTATTTCTCATAGTCCGTAGTGGATGCTGGGCGCCCATCCCAAGTGCGGGTTGTCTGCAATACTTGTACATAGTTATTGTTACAAAAATCGGGTTATTATTGTTGTGAGCCATCTTTCAGAGGCTCCTCTGTTATCATGCTGTTAACTGGGTTCAGATCACAGGTTATACGGTGTGATTGGTGTGGCTGGTATGAGTCTTACCCGGGATTCAAAATCCTTCCTTATTGTGTACGCTCGTCCGGGCACAGTATCCTAACTGAGGCTTGGAGGAGGGTCATAGGGGGAGGAGCCAGTGCACACCAGATAGTCCTAAAGCTTTCTTTAGATGTGCCCAGTCTCCTGCGGAGCCGCTATTCCCCATGGTCCTTACGGAGTCCCCAGCATCCACTACGGACTATGAGAAATAGAATTATCGGTAAGTAAATTCTTATTTTTAGTACAATGCTTTTCTGTGGTATCTCATTCATTGCGCATTATAGATGGAGCCACGCTAATCGTGGCTCCATCTGCGACTAGGTGCGCATCCACCGGGAATGAATGGGATGCGCACGCACCCCATTCACCTTGAATGGGAGCGTCTCTGTATGCTTGGTGGTAGGCCGCGGCACAGGCGCGCCAAGGCACGCCGCGTGCCCCCCGCCTGCGATGCCACCAGCGTGGCTCTATCTGTATGTTCTGATGAGAGGTTAAAACTGTGCTCGATGTTGACGTTTGTACATTGTGATTGTTGACCTGTTCTGTGCTCTTGTTTTGCTTCAGCTAATTTTCATTTCTTATTACAACTGCAAATTCTGTCAGAATAATCTGTGCAGAAACTCAGTTTATGCAGACACTATGTAGGGCAATTTTAGAGATCATTTTCCTGCCTCAAAAGGTTTTATTTATGGTGATATGTTTGTACTATAATATACATACTATGATATGCTTTGTACCTTAAGGGTGCAAATAGTGAATAGTCAAGCAGGTCACATTCAATTCTGCGTGGATTGAATATTGGCAGGAATTAGCTCCCAGTGCTATTCATTTCAGCGCAGTGTGACGCCCGACAAGAGATTTTCTTCTAACAATCTAACAAATGTGCTTGCGCAATGCTGTTTTCTGGCATTAGCGTGTAAGAAACGGCATCGCAGCCGGCACTTAAGTCCGAGAATGACTGTTTAGTCAGCGAGAACCTGCGTTCTGACATAACAGCGTGCTGAATTAAATAGCATCGGTAGCTAATTCCCGACGTTATTCTATCTGCGCTGAATTGAATTGACCCCAAGGTGCCTTGATAACCACCCGTGCAGATGGCTACCAATTTGATCATCAATAACTAAAAAGCTAGCATCAATAGGATGAGAGGACAGAAAAAGAGAACCGATTGTGAGTATTACGCAAGCTGCACTTTGCAACACAATTTCAGTGTCTGACAGTCTGTGTTGGATGATTGAATGGTTGGTTCAATTGTACAGCATATCAAACTTTCTTTGGTCCTAGTTTCATTCTCCCAACTAGACATCTTTCACTCGAGTTGCAAGTCCTGCTTTCACAATTGTTATCTTTAATGCAAACTCATCCTAATACTGTTAATCAGCTGTGTAGACAGACCGCATTTGCAGGAGTTATTGGATCTTAAGCTCCAGGCTGGGGCATCAGTGACCTGCAGATGTCCGAAGGGTCGATTTTTCTCCTTAATAATCATTGACCTGGGACCAATTAACAATTTTTTTTATTTTTTTTTCTACTTGATATAGTTTAAAAAGTATTCTTTTTAAAACTTATATAATGCATCTGCAGAACGGATTTCCTTGTCAAAAACTGGGGAACACAGTGGGGTGGTCAAGTCGGAAAATGCAGTTTACTGCTGGCATTAGTTGTGGTAAATTGCCTGCTACTCGGGATGGAGGAGAGACCTTCAGTGGCAAATGAGGAGGTCAGGGCTGCCTGAAGGTAATGTAATTACTAAACTGTTTAAGCTTATTGGGAACTTCCAATTGCTTAATTAATCATATGGTGTTAGGGGGTTTCCAAGGGGTTCACAAGCAAATCCTGATGATTTTCCTTAAAATAACTATTTTAGGAATGATTGGACTTGCTCTGAAGCTGCAAGGAAATGCAATAATTTTCTTGCAGGCAATTGAATAGGAGAAACTGCAGTTGTGGGAACAACCCTCCTGCAATAGAAGATACCCCATAGTGTGTATTATTTGAGTAGCCTATTTATTTATTTTCACACACAATATATCCAGCTGTGCTAATGGAATTTCTAAATTATCCCCCTTATTTGCACAACTAAATCTACTGTACTGTTTGACCGTAATGACATGTCAAGCCAATAGGTTTGTGGTGCATGGATTACATTGATTACTATCTCACTCCTCTAAATCCATACCTATGGTGTTTCAGTTAGGTCTGTTTTCAGTATGGAATATAACTCAAAGGGGCCGATTCAATTGTTTTTGCGCCCTCTACTGGGCTTGTTTAGCAATGGGTATCTGTCAGAGCTATTCAGTTGTTGCTCCGATCAGACGCCCATTGCTAGTTAAGGCTCCTGTCATATCTGGGTTTAGCCACGCAAAATGGCTAATCCTGACTAAAAAGCCTGAATGGGCATCCAAAGTCTGGCTTTGGGCCCCCAAACTACAAACTTTTTAACACTTTTCTCTGACGTCCTAGTGGATGCTGGGGACTCCGTAAGGACCATGGGGAATAGCGGCTCCGCAGGAGACTGGGCACAACTAAGAAAGATTTAGGACTACCTGGTGTGCACTGGCTCCTCCCTCTATGCCCCTCCTCCAGACCTCAGTTAGAATTGTGTGCCCGGCCGAGCTGGTTGCACACTAGGGGCTCTCCTGAGCTCTTAGAAAATAAAGTATATTTAGGTTTTTTATTTTCAGTGAGATCTGCTGGCAACAGACTCACTGCTACGAGGGACTGAGGGGAGAAGAAGCGAACCTACCTGCTTGCAGCTAGCTTGGGCTTCTTAGGCTACTGGACACCATTAGCTCCAGAGGGATCGAACACAGACCCAGCCTCGGTCGTCCGGTCCCGGAGCCACGCCGCCGTCCCCCTTGCAGAGCCAGAAGCAAGAAGAACGTCCAGGAAATCGGCGGCTGAAGACTCCGGTCTTCATTAAGGTAGCGCACAGCACTGCAGCTGTGCGCCATTGCTCCCCATGCACACCACACAGTCCGGTCACTGATGGGTGCAGGGCGCTGGGGGGGGGGGGGGGGTGCCCATGGCTGCAATAAGAGTACCTTAGCTTGCCAAAAAAACACATAATATAGTCAGTAAGACTATATATGTGTAAAATCCCCTGCCAAAAATATCCTGAAAAAAGCGGGAGAAGTCTGCCGAGAAGGGGGCGGGGCTATCTCCCTCAGCACACTGGCGCCATTTCCTCTCACAGCTCCGCTGGAAGGACGCTCCCAAGGCTCTCCCCTGCAGTTTCCAGGCTCAATAGGGTAAAAAAGAGAGGGGGGGGCACTAAATTTAGGCGCAAACTGTGTATTATAGCAGCTATAGGGGAAAAATCACTGTGTGTAGTGTGTATCCCTGCATTATATAGCGCTCTGGTGTGTGCTGGCATACTCTCTCTCTCTCTGTCTCCCCAAAGGACTTTGTGGGGTCCTGTCCTCAGTCAGAGCATTCCCTGTGTGTGTGCGGTGTGTCGGTACGGCTGTGTCGACATGTTTGATGAGGAGGCTTATGTGGAGGCGGAGCAGGTGCCGATAAATGTGATGTCACCCCCTGCGGGGTCGACACCTGAATGGATGGACATGTGGAAGGAATTACGCGACAGTGTCAACTCCTTACATAAAAGGTTTGACGACATAGCAGATGTGGGACAGCCGGCTTCTCAGCCCGTGCCTGCCCAGGCGTCTCAAAAGCCATCAGGGGCTCTAAAACGCCCACTACCTCAGATGGCAGACACAGATGTCGACACGGATACTGACTCCAGTGTCGACGACGATGAGACTAGTGTACATTCCAATAGAGCCACTCGTTATATGATTACGGCAATGAAAAATGTGTTGCACATTTCTGATATTACCCCAGGTATCACAAAAAAGGGTATTATGTTTGGGGAGAAAAAGCTACCAGTGGTTTTTCCCCCATCTGATGAATTAAATGAAGTGTATGAAGAAGCGTGGGCTTCCCCCGATAAGAAACTGGTAATTTCTAAAAAGTTACTAATGGCGTACCGTTTCCCGCCAGAGGACAGGTCACATTGGGAGACTTCCCCTAGGGTGGATAAAGCGCTCACACGTCTGTCAAAAAAGGTGGCACTACCGTCTCCGGACACAGCCGCCCTAAAGGAGCCTGCAGATAGAAAGCAGGAGGCTATCCTGAAGTCTGTATATACACACTCAGGAATTATACTGAGACCGGCTATTGCTTCAGCATGGATGTGCAGTGCTGCAGCTGCGTGGTCAGATTCCCTGTCGGAAAACATTGATACCCTAGACAGGGACACTATATTGCTAACCGTAGAGCATATTAAAGACGCTGTCTTATACATGAGAGATGCACAGAGGGATATTTGCCGGCTGGCATCTAAAATAAACGCAATGTCCATTTCTGCCAGGAGAGGATTGTGTACTCGGCAGTGGACAGGAGATACAGATTCTAAAAGGCACATGGAAGTTTTGCCTTATAAGGGTGAGGAGTTGTTTGGGGATGTTCTCTCGGACCTCGTTTCCACAGCGACAGCTGGGAAGTCAGCATTTTTACCCCATGTTCCCTCACAGCCAAAGAAAGCACCGTATTATCAGGTACAGTCCTTTCGGCCCCAGAATGGCAAGCGGGTTAGAGGCGCGTCCTTTCTGCCCAGAGGCAGAGGTAGAGGGAAAAAGCTGCAACATACAGCCAGTTCCCAGGAACAAAAGTCCTCCCCCGCTTCCTCTAAGTCCACCGCATGACGCTGGGGCTCCACAGGCGGAGCCAGGTGCGGTGGGGGCCCGTCTCAAGAACTTCAGCGACCAGTGGGCTCACTCATGGGTAGATCCCTGGATTCTACAAGTAGTATCTCAGGGGTACAAGCTGGAATGCGAGACGTCTCCCCCTCGCCGTTTCCTCAAATCTGCCTTGCCGACAGCTCCCCCGGACAGGAGGGCAGTGCTGGAGGCGATTCACAAGCTGTATTCTCAGCAGGTGATAATCAAGGTACCCCTCCTTCAACAAGGACGGGGTTACTATTCCACAATGTTTGTGGTACCGAAACCGGACGGTTTGGTGAGACCCATTTTAAATTTAAAATCCTTGAACACTTATATAAGAAGGTTCAAGTTCAAGATGGAATCGCTCAGGGCGGTGATTGCAAGCCTGGACGAGGGGGATAACATGGTATCACTGGACATCAAGGATGCTTACCTGCATGTCCCCATTTACCCTCCTCACCAGGAGTACCTCAGATTTGTGGTACAGGACTGTCATTACCAATTCTAGACGTTGCCGTTTGGTCTGTCCACGGCACCGAGGGTATTTACCAAGGTAATGGCCGAAATGATACTCCTTCGGAAAAAGGGAGTTTTAATTATCCCGTACTTGGACGATCTCCTTATAAAGGCGAGGTCCAGGGAACAGTTGTTGATCGGAGTAGCACTAGCTCGGGAAGTGCTACAACAGCACGGCTGGATCCTGAATATTCCAAAGTCGCAGCTGGTTCCTACAACGCGTCTACTGTTCCTGGGGATGGTTCTGGACACAGAACAGAAAAAAGTGTTTCTCCCGGAGGAGAAGGCCAAGGAGTTGTCATCTCTAGTCAGAGACCTCCTAAAACCAAAACAGGTGTCGGTGCACCACTGCACGCGAGTCCTGGGAAAGATGGTGGCTTCTTACGAAGCAATTCCATTTGGAAGGTTCCGTGCAAGGCTCTTTCAGTGGGATCTGTTGGACAAGTGGTCCGGATCGCATCTTCAAATGCATCGGCTGATAACCCAGTCTCCAAGGGCCAGGGTGTCGCTGCTGTGGTGGCTGCAGAGTGCTCATCTTCTAGAGGGCCGCAGATTCGGCATACAGGACTGGATCCTGGTGACCACGGATGCCAGCCTTCGAGGTTGGGGGGCAGTCACACAGGGAAGAAACTTCCAGGGACAATGGTCGAGTCAGGAGACTTCCCTACACATAAATATTCTGGAACTAAGGGCCATTTACAATGCCCTAAGTCAGGCAAGACCCCTGCTTCAACACCGGCCGGTGCTGATCCAGTCAGACAACATCACGGCGGTCGCCCATGTAAACAGACAGGGCGGCACAAGAAGCAGGATGGCGATGGCAGAAGCCACAAGGATTCTCCGATGGGCGGAAAATCATGTGTTAGCACTGTCAGCAGTGTTCATTCCCGGAGTGGACAACTGGGAAGCAGACTTTCTTAGCAGACACGACCTCCACCCGGGAGAGTGGGGACTTCATCCAGAAGTCTTCCAAATGGTTGTACACCGGTGGGAAAGGCCACAGGTGGACTTGATGGCGTCCCGCCTCAACAAAAAGCTAAAAAGATATTGCGCCAGGTCAAGGGACCCTCAGGCGATAGCTGTGGACGCTTTAGTGACACCGTGGGTGTACCAGTCGGTTTATGTGTTCCCTCCTCTTCCTCTCATACCCAAGGTACTGAGGATAATAAGAAGGAGAAGAGTAAGAACTATAATCATTGTTCCGGATTGGCCAAGAAGAGCTTTGTACCCAGAACTTCAAGAAATGATATCAGAGGAACCATGGCCTCTGCCGCTCAGACAGGACCTGCTGCAGCAGGGACCCTGTCTGTTCCAAGACTTTACGCGACTGCGTTTGACGGCATGGCGGTTGAACGCCGGATCCTGAAGCAAAAGGGCATTCCGGAGGAAGTCATCCCTACGCTGATTAAAGCTAGGAAGGAGGTGACCGCAAACCATTATCACCGCATATGGCGAAAATATGTTGCGTGGTGTGAGGCCAGAAGGGCCCCAACGGAGGAATTTCAGCTGGGTCGATTTCTGCACTTCCTGCAGTCAGTGGTGAATATGGGCCTCAAATTAGGTTCCATTAAGGTCCAGATTTCGGCTCTGTCGATTTTCTTCCAAAAAGAACTGGCTTCACTGCCTGAAGTTCAGACGTTTGTTAAAGGAGTGCTGCATATTCAGCCCCCTTTTGTGCCTCCAGTGGCACCTTGGGATCTCATCGTGGTGTTGGATTTCCTTAAGTCACATTGGTTTGAGCCACTTAAAACCGTGGAACTAAAATATCTCACGTGGAAAGTGGTCATGCTGTTGGCCTTGGCTTCGGCCAGGCGTGTGTCAGAATTGGCGGCTTTGTCATGTAAAAGCCCTTATCTGATTTTCCATATGGATAGGGCGGAATTGAGGACTCGTCCCCAATTTCTTCCTAAGGTGGTATCATCTTTTCATTTGAACCAACCTATTGTGGTGCCTGCGGCTACTAAGGACTTGGAGGATTCCAAGTTGCTGGACGTAGTTAGGGCCCTGAAAATCTATGTTTCCAGGACGGCTGGAGTCAGGAAAACTGACTCGCTATTTATCCTGTATGCGCCCAACAGGCTGGGTGCTCCTGCTTCAAAGCAGTCTATTGCTCGCTGGATCTGTAGTACGATTCAACTTGCACATTCTGCGGCTGGACTGCCGCATCCTAAATCTGTAAAAGCCCATTCCACGAAGAAAGTGGGCTCTTCTTGGGCGGCTGCCCGAGGGGTCTCGGCTTTACAACTTTGCCGAGCTGCTACTTGGTCGGGTTCAAACACATTTGCTAAATTCTACAAGTTTGATACCCTGGCTGAGGAGGTCCTTGAGTTTGCTCATTCGGTGCTGCAGAGTCATCCGCACTCTCCCGCCCGTTTGGGAGCTTTGGTATAATCCCCATGGTCCTTACGGAGTCCCCAGCATCCACTAGGACGTCAGAGAAAATAATCATTTACTCACCGGTAATTCTATTTCTCGTAGTCCGTAGTGGATGCTGGGCGCCCATCCCAAGTGCGGATTGTCTGCAATACTTGTATATAGTTATTGCCTAACTAAAGGGTTATTGTTTGGAGCCATCTGTTTGAGAGGCTCAGTTGTTATTCATACTGTTCACTGGGTATAGTATCACGAGTTGTACGGTGTGATTGGTGTGGCTGGTATGAGTCTTACCCGGGATTCCAAATCCTTTCCTTATTGTGTCAGCTCTTCCAGGCACAGTTTCCTAACTGAGGTCTGGAGGAGGGGCATAGAGGGAGGAGCCAGTGCACACCAGGTAGTCCTAAATCTTTCTTAGTTGTGCCCAGTCTCCTGCGGAGCCGCTATTCCCCATGGTCCTTACGGAGTCCCCAGCATCCACTACGGACTACGAGAAATAGAATTACCGGTGAGTAAATTCTTATTTTTATCCTTGCACCTCCGGGGGGTGCAAGAAAAAAAAATTGACTGCCGCAGCTAATGGCTATCAGAGCAACAATTGAATAGACGCTAATTCCTTCAAACGGCCAACACGTTGCACATGCCACAGTTGAATCTGCCCCAATATATTAGATTCCTTCATATTGTATTTATGCCAAATTTCTGTATTCTTTGTTTGTTAATACGCTGATCAGCCATAAAGTTAAAACCACTAACAGGTGATGTGAATAATTGATTTTTGTTACAATGGCACCTGTCAAGGGGTGGGCTATATTATGCAGCAAGTGAATACGCATTACTTGTAGTGACGTAAGCAGGAAAAATGGTTTAAGTATAAGGATCTGAGCAACTTTGGCAGAGGCCAAATTGAGATGCTTCATGACTAGGTCAGAGCATCTCCATAATGGCAGTTCTTGTGGGGTGTTCTCAGTATGCAGTGGTTAGTACCTACCTTAAGTGGTCCAAGGAAGGACAGCAGGTGAACTGGCAGCTGAGTCATGAGCACCCAAGGCTCATTGAAGCGTGTCAGCAGTGAAGGCTAGCCCATTTGGTCCGATCCCACATAAGAACTACTGTAGCACAAATTGCTGAAAAAGTTAATGCTGGCTATGATAGTTGTCAGAATACACAGTGCATCATAGCTTGCTGCCTATGGGGCTGTGTAACTGCAGACTGGTCTAAGTGCCCATGCTGTTCCTTGTCTACTGTACTGCAGAAAGTGCCTACAATGGGCATGTGAGCATCAGAACTAGACTATGGAACAATGGAAGAAGATGGCCTGGTTTGATGACTCACATTTTATTTTACATCATATGCTTGGCCAGGCACGTGTGCGTTGTTTACTTTGGCAAGTAATTGCTCCAGGATGCACTATGGGAAGGCAAGTCGGCAGAGGCTGTGTAATGCTATGCACAATATTCTGCTGGGAAATATTGGGTACTCATGTGGATGTTACTTTCTCTTACGTCCTAGAGGATGCTGGGGACTCCGTAAGGACCATGGGGATAGACTGGCTCCGCAGGGGACATGGGCACTTTAAGAAAGACTTTAGGTATGTGTGTGCACTGGCTTCTCCCTCTATGCCCCTCCTCCAGACCTCAGTTTACTACTGTGCCCAGAGGAGACTGGGTGCATTACAGGGAGCTCTCCTGAGTTTCCTGTCGGAAAGTATATTTGTTAGGTTTTTTATTTTCAGGGAGCCTGCTGGCAACAGACTCCCTGCATCGTGGGACTGAGGAGAGAGAAGCAGACCTACTTCTGTGAGTTTCAAGGCTCTGCTTCTTAGGCTACTGGACACAATTAGCTCCAGAGGGAGTCGGAACACAGGTCTCACCCTGGAGTTCGTCCCGGAGCCGCGCCGCCGTCCTCCTCACAGAGCCGGAAGATAGAAGCCGGGTGAGTATGAGAAGAAAGAAGACTTCAGAGGCGGCAGAAGACTTCAGATCTCCACTGAGGTAACGCACAGCAGTTAAGCTGTGCGCCATTGCTCCCACACAGCGCACACAAACGGCAGTCACTGTAAGGGTGCAGGGCGCAGGGGGGGCGCCCTGGGCAGCAATATAACCTCGTTTTCTGGCAAAAGTAGATATATACAGCTAGGCACTGTATATATAAAGAGCCCCCGACAGTTTTTTATATATTTTAGCGGGACAGAAGCCTGCCACTGAGGGGGCGGGGCTTCTTCCTCAGCACTCACCAGCGCCATTTTCTCCACAGCACAGCGCTGAAAGGAAGCTCCCCGGACTCTCCCCTGCTTATCCACAGTGAAAGAGAGTTTTAAAGAAGGGGGGGCACATAATTTGGCGCAAAAATAAAGATTACAGCGCTATCTGGGTAAACATATTGTGTTTTTTTTCCTGGGTCATAATGCGCTGGGTGTGTGCTGGCATACTCTCTCTCTGTCTCTCCAAAGGGCCTTGTGGGGTAACTGTCTTCAGATTAGAGGATTCCCTGAGTGTGTGGTGTCGGTACGCGTGTGTCGGCATGTCTGAGGTAAAAGGCTCTCATAGGGAGGAGGTGGAGTTAATGACTGTGGTGTCTCCGTTGGCAACACCGACACCTGACTGGTTGGATATGTGGAATGTTTTAGTGCTAATGTGAATTTATTGCACTGAGTCTAGGTAATGTACAGAATCAGAATCAGCTTTATTGGCCAGGTATACTTACGTATACTAGGAATTTGTCTTCGGTTTGCTATACAACAGCCAAGTAGGTAACAGGTAAGCAGGTGTGTGTGTGTGTGTGTGTGTGTGTGTGGGAGGGGGGGGGGCGGGCGGGCGGGCAAGTAAAGCTACACAGATAGGTATACCGTAGGGACACAAGTGAGGCGTCAAACCCTGCCTTTCCCCTATGTCACAGGGACCTCCGGGGTCTCAAAAGCGCCCACTATCCAAAATAGTAGACACTGACGCCGACACGGATTCTGACTCCAGTGTCGACTACGATGATGCAAAGTTACAGCCAGAATTGGCAAATAGTATTCAATATATGATTATTGTAATTAAAGATGTTTTGCATATCACAGAGAAACCCCCTGTCCCTGACACGAGGGTACCCATGTATAGGGTAAAGAAACCTGAGGTAACCTTTCCCCCATCTCATGAACGAGTTATTGAAAAGGCTTGGGAATCTCCAGACAAACTGCAGATTCCCAAAAGGATTCTTAGGGTGTATCATTTCCCGACTAAGGACAGGATACAGTGAGAATCTTCCCCAAGGGGGGAAAAAAGAGTGGACACGCTTATCCAAAAGAGTAAGCTGCCATCCCAAGATATGGCTACCCTCAGGGATCCTGCTGATCGCAAACAGCAGGCTACCTTAAAGTCCATTTACACACATTCTAGTACCTTACTCAGACCGGCAATAGTGTCGGCTGGAGTTTGTAGCGCTGTAGCAGCGTGGATAGGTACCTTATCGACGGAAATTGATACCCTGGATAAGGGTACTATTTTATTAACCCGGGGTCATATTAACGATGCTGTCTTTTATATATGAGAGATGCTCAAAGAGACATTGGCATACTGGGTTCTAGAATCAACGCTATGTCGATTTCTGCTAGATGAGTTCTATGGACCTGGCACTGGACAGGTGATGCCGACTCAAAGAGGCATATGGAGGTTTTACCTTACAAGGGTGAGGAATTGTTTGGGGAAGGTCTCTTGGACCTGGACTCCGCAGCTACAGCTGGTAAATCAAAATTTTTGCCTTATATTACCTCACAGCCTTAGAAAGCACCACATTATCAAATGCAGTCCTTTCGGTCACAAGAAACAAGAGAGTAAGAGGTGAATTCTTTCTTGCCAGAGGTAAGGGCAGAGGGAAAAAGCTGCACAACACAGCTAGTTCCCAGGAACAGAAGTCCTCCCCGGCCTCTACAAAATCCACCGCATGACGCTGGGGCTCCGCTAAGGGAGTCTGCCCCAGTGGGGGGCACGTCTTCGAATTTTCAGCTACATCTGGGTTCACTCACAGGTGGATCCCTGGGCAATAGAAATTGTTTTAAGTAAGAGCAAAAGACAAAAAGCAGCTATATGCCTTTTTCAGGGCACACTTTGAAAAATTATAAGAATATGATGAATTATGTAAATATGAGTATATTAATACTTAACTTTTATTGAGATATACTTAAAAAGAAAGGGAGAAGGCAAATATAGATAAATAATTGCTACAATTTTTGGGCGATACAAATTGGATTTGCGAAAATATGTTTATTCCCTTGATAATCCAAAGAATTACTTTATTTTTAAATTGAAAAAGTCTTTGTGGGAGTAAACTAGCTCCATTAGGTTCAGCTCTCGCGTGTCAGAATATCAAGATTGAATATCGGTGGAAATTCGATGCCTGGGTCTGCACAGACAGCTGGAAAAACTCAAGTGATGTGAGAGAAAAATACCTACGGTACCTAGTATTCCCTGGTGGTCTCCCAACCGGGTACTGACCAGGCCCTGCAGTGTATGGCTTCCAAGATCAGACGAGGTTGGGCATACTCAGTGCGGTTTGACCGTAGGTGAGTAAATCTCCAGCATGTGTAATCAATTCCAGTGTACAGTTACTCCAGGCAAATCATATGGATATGATAATCTGACAAGGATTAATCCCCTGAATGAGATATAAGTGATTCTGTGCAATGACAGAGACACACCGTATTCTAATAGGTGTTGGTTGCCCCAATCTGTGACATCTATCGTTTTATCACATTTAAGCAAAGAAAAGGATTTCTTGAAACCTATATTCTGGGAGCAGGCGATCAAGCTCCCAGAGCGAAACGTACGTCACTTCCGGTCCCGGTGTCCGAACTTCCGGTCGCTCGGACCGCGGACATCGGCTCCACAGCTCCAAGTCCAGCATCCCCTCTTCCTGGCTGAAAAACCTCCACCCACAACTGCGGGATACTTCAGGCCGTACACTGCCCACCAATGCATATAGGCACCAAGGTTTGAGCCGCACATGGCAGTGAGACATTTTTTTTCAATTTCCACCTGGGGGGATTCTTATCTAGGCACAGCCCAACCATTCCTCCACTTTGTCCACAAACTCCAGGGACACAGTGGGAGTTAGCATTCATCTTTATCTTGACAACCAACAGCATTCGCTGAGAATATTTCAGGTGCAGAGTTAAAGGGTGTCTGTTTTCTTCCCCTTTTTTTCCTTTTTTGATTTAATTTATGACATTCAGTGCAACAAACACCATTTGCTTATCTGGAAAAACGGCTTCCCCTAATGCAATCTGAATGTATATTATGTATATTTTGTGATATCTAGCCATATTAATATCCAGTATATGTCTAAGATTTTTGTTTTTTTGCCTAAAAATTATATATCAATAGGAGTTTCAGATTGGGGAAACAGACATCTATCAGAATACTTTGTTTTTTCGTTGCACTGACTTGCATATATCCAGTTCAGGGAACCAATCCCTGTTGGATTATCATAATTTTTTCATACTTTTTTCATACTTTCTTATTCAGTATTACAACCATTAGAACACGATGGTGATAATTATTTGTATATCCAAAAACACAGCCTCCCCCGATAAAATCTGAATCTCTTGGATTTATTATTATTTTTTGTGATACTCAGCCATAGGAACATTGAATATATGTTTTAAGAAATCCTTTTCTTTGCTTAAATGTGATATAACAATAGATGTCACAGATTGGAGCAACCAACACCTATTAGAATACGGTGTCTTTGTCATTGCACAGAATCACTTATATCTCATTCAGGGGATTAATCCTTGTCAGATTATCAAGGGAATAAACATATTTTCGCCCATCCAATTTGTATCGCCCAAAAATTGTAGCAATTATTTATCTATATTTGCCTTCTCCCTTTCTGTTTAAGTATATCTCAATAAAAGTTAAGTATTAATATACTCATATTTACATAATTCATCATATTCTTATAATTTTTCAAAGTGTGCCCTGAAAAAGGCATATAGCTGCTTTTTGTCTTTTGCTCTTAATTAAGACCACATTTTCCCTATAGTTTACAGAACTATTTTTTCGGGAGCACCACCAACCCATTGCTGAATTTATTTATTTTTGTAGTAAGCATTATGTTGGTCTAACAAATACCTAAACTTATACAACGCTACTAATATTGTATTCTGTGCAGATTATACTTTCTCTTAGCAAATAGAAATTGTTTCTCAGGGTTACAAGCTGGAATTCGAAGTGGTGCCTCCTCGCCGGTTTTTCAAATCGGCCCTGCTGACTTCTTCCCCAGAAAGGGAGATAGTAGTAAATGCAATTCACAAATTGTATCTTCAACAGGTGGTGGTCAAGGTTCCCCTACTTCAACAAGGGAGGGGATATTACTCATCCCTGTTTGTAGTCCCGAAACCGGACGGTTCGGTCAGACCCATTTTAAATTTAAAATCCCTGAACCTATACTTGAAAAGGTTCAAGTTCAAGATGGAATCGCTTAGGGCGGTCATCGCCAGCCTGGAAGGGGGTGATTTTATGGTATCTCTGGACATAAATGATGCGTACCTTCATGTTCCCATATATCCACCTCATCAGGCGTACCTGAGATTTGCGGTACAGGATTGTCATTACCAATTTCAGACGTTGCCGTTTGGGCTTTGCACGGCCCCGAGAATTTTCACCAAGGTAATGGCGGAAATGATGGTGCTCCTGCGCAAGCAGGGTGTCACAATTATCCCGTACTTGGACGATCTCCTCATAAAAGCGAGATCACGAGAGCAGTTACTGAACAGCGTGTCACTTTCACTGAAGGTGTTACAGCAACATGGCTGGATTCTCAATATCCCAAAGTCGCAGCTGGTTCCTACAACTCGTTTGATCTTCTTGGGCATGATTCTGGATACGGACCAGAAAAGGGTTCATCTTCCAACGGAAAAGGCTCAAGAACTCATGACTCTGGTCAGGAGCCTATTAAACCAAAACAGGTGTCAGTGCATCACTGCACTCGAGTCCTGGGAAAGATGGTGGCATCTTACGAGGCCATTCCGTACGGCAGGTTCCATGCGAGGACCTTCCAATGGGACCTACTATACAAGTGGTCCGGGTCACATCTACAGATGCATCAGTTGATCACACTGTCCCTCAGGGCCAGGGTATCTCTCCGGTGGTGGCTGCAGAGTGCTCACCTTCTAGAGGGCTGCAGGTTCGGCATTCAGGACTGGGTTCTGTTGACCACGGACGCAAGCCTCCGAGGTTGGGGAGCAGTCACACAAGGAAGAAACTTCCAGGGTCTTTGGTCAAGTCAAGAGACTTGTCTTCACATCAACGTCCTGGAGCTGAGGGCCATATACAACGCCCTGCGTCAAGCGGAGACCTTGCTTCGTGACTTACCAGTTCTGATCCAGTCAGACAACATCACTGCAGTGGCTCATGTAAACCGCCGGGGTGGCACAAGGAGCAGAATGGCAATGGCGGAAGCCACCAGGATTCTTCGCTGGGCGGAAAATCATGTAAGCGCAGTGTTCATTCCGGGAGGGGACAACTGGTAAGCAGATTTCCTCAGCAGACACGACCTGTATCCAGGAGAGTGGGGACTTCATCAGGAAGTCTTCGCACAGATTGCAAGTCAGTGGGGACTGCCCAGATAGACATGATGGCGTCCCGCCTCAACAAAAAGCTGTAGAGGTATTGCGGCAGGTCAAGAGACCCTCAGGCGGTAGCTGGGGACGCCCTAGTGACACCGTGGGTGTTCCAGTCGGTCTATGTGTTTCCTCCTCTTCCTCTCATCCCAAAGGTGTTGAGAATAATAAGAAAAAGAGGAGTTCGGACAATTCTCATTGTTCCAGATTGGACACGAAGGGCCTGGTATCCGGATCTGCAGGAGATGCTCACAGAAGATCCGTGGCCTCTTCCTCTATGACAGGACCTGTTGCAACAGGGGCCCTGTCTGTTCCAAGACTTACCGCGGCTGCGTTTGACGGCATGGTGGTTGAACGTCTGATCCTAGCGGAAAAGGGCATTCCGGATGAGGTCAGTCCTACTCTGATAAAGGCTAGGAAGGACGTGACTGCTAAACATTATCACCGTATATGGCGAAAATGTTTCTTGGTGTGAGGCCAGGAATGCTCCTACGGAAGAATTCCATCTGGGCCGTTTCCTTTACTTCCTACAAACTGGAGTGAATTTGGGCCTAAAATTAGGCTCCATTAAGGTTCAGATTTCAGCCATATCCGTTTTCTTTCAAAAAGACTTGGCTTCTCTCTCAGAAGTACAGACTTTTGTGAAGGGAGTGCTGCATATTCAGCCTCCTTTGGTACCTCCGGTGGCGCCTTGGGACCTTTAACGTGGTGTTGAGTTTCCTTAAGTCGCACTGGTTTGAACCACTTAAAACAGTGGAGTTAAAATATCTCACTTGAAAAGTGGTCATGTTGTTAGCCTTGGCTTCGGCTAGGCGAGTGTCGGAATTGGCGGCTTTGTCTCATAAAAGGCCCTATCTGGTTTTCCATATGGATAGAGCGGAATTGCGGACCCGTCCTCAATTTTTGCCTAAGGTGTCTTCTTTTCATATGAACCAACCTATTGTGGTGCCTGTGGCTACACGAGACTTGGAGGATTCAGAGTCCCTTGATGTGGTCAGGGCTTAGAAAAATTTACGTGGCCAGAACGGCTAGTCAGAAAAACAGAAGCACTGTTTGTCCTGTATGCAGCCAACAAGGTTGGCGCTCCTGCTTCAAAGCAGATTATTGCTCGCTGGATCTGTAACACGATTCAGTAGGCACATGCGACGGCTGGATTGCCGTTACCAAAATCGGTTAAGGCCCATTCCACTAGGAAGGTCGGCTCGTCTTGGGCGGCTGCGCGAGGGGTCTCGGCACTACAGCTGTGCCGAGCTGCTACTTGGTCGGGTTCAAACACATTTGCAAAGTTCTATAAGTTTGATACCCTGGCTGAGGAGGACCTCCTGTTTGCTCAATCGGTGCTGCAGAGTCACCGCCCGTTTGGGAGCTTTGCTGTAATCCCCATGGTCCTTACGGAGTCCCCAGCATCCTCTAGGACGTAAGAGAAAATAAGATTTTAAACCTACCGGTAAATCTTTTTCTCGTAGTCCGTAGAGGATGCTGGGCGCCCGTCCCAAGTGCGGGCTACTTCTGCAAGACTTGTATATAGTTTTGCTTACATAATGGTTATGTTATAGTTTTCATCGGTCTGGGACTGATGCTATGTTGTGTTTTCATACTGTTAACTGGTTAGTTTATACACAAGTTATACGGTGTGAATGGTGTGGGCTGGTATGAATCTTGCCCTTGGTTTAACAAAAATCCTTTCCTCGTACTGTCCGTCTCCTCTGGGCACAGTTTCTCTAACTGAGGTCTGGAGGAGGGGCATAGAGGGAGGAGCCAGTGCACACCCATACCTAAAGTTCTTTCTTAAAGTGCCCATGTCTCCTGCTGAGCCCGTCTATCCCCATGGTCCTTACGGAGTCCCCAGCATCCTCTACGGACTACGAGAAAAAGATTTACCGGTAGGTTTAAAATCTGTTTTTTCCTGGGTCATATAGCGCTGGGTGTGTGCTGGCATACTCTCTCTCTGTCTCTCCAAAGGGCCTTGTGGGGGAACGGTCTTCAGATAATAGGATTCCCTGAGTGTGTGGTGTGTCGGTACACGTGTGTCGACATGTCTGAGGTAGAAGGCTCTCCTAGGGAAGAGGGGGAGCAAATGAATGTGGTGTCTCCGTCGACAACGCCGACACCTGACTGGATGGATATGTGGAATGTTTTAAGTGCTAATGTAAATTTATTGCACAAAAGATTAGACAAAGCTGAAGCTAGGGAACAGCCAGGGAGTCAACCCATGTCTGTCCCTATGTCGCAGGGACCTTCGGGGTCTCAAAAGCGCCCACTATCCCAAATAGTAGACAGATACCGACATGGATTCTGACTCCAGTGTCGACTACGATGATGCAAAGTTGCAGCCGAAAGTGGCTAAATGTATTCGATATATGATTATTGCAATAAAAGATGTTTTGCATATCACACAGGAACCCCCCCTGTCCCTGACACGAGGGTACACATGAATAAGGGAAAGAAACCTGAGGTAACCTTTCCCCCCTCACATGAGTTGAACGAATTATGTGAAAAAGCTTGGGAAGCTCCAGACAAAAAACTGCAGATTCCCAAAAGGATTCTTATGGCGTATCCTTTCCCGCCAACGGACAGGATACAGTGGGAATCCTCCCCTAGGGTGGACAAAGCATTGACACGCTTTTCCAAAAAGGTAGCGCTGCCATCCCAAGATACGGCTACCCTCAGGGATCCTGCTGACCGCAAGCAGGAGGTTACCTTGAAGTCCATTTACACACATTCTGGTACCTTACTCAGACCGGCGATTGCGTCGGCCTGGGTTTGTAGCGCTGTAGCAGCATGGACAGATACGTTATCAGTGGATATTGAGACCCTAGATAAGGATACCATTTTATTGACCCTAGGGCATATAAAAGATGCTGTCTTATATATGAGAGATGCTCAAAGAGACATTAGTCTACTGGGTTCTATAATCAACGCTATGTCGATTTCTGCTAGACGAGTCCTATGGACCCGGCAATGGACAGGTGATGCCGACTCAAAGAGGCATATGGAGGTTTTACCTTACAAGGGTGAGGAATATTTGGGGAAGGTCTCTCGGACCTGGTCTCCACAGCTACAGTTGGAAAATCAAATTTTTTGCCTTATATTCCCTCACAGCCTTAAAAAGCGCCACATTATTAAATGCAGTCCTTTCGATCACAAAGAAACAAGAAAGTACGAGGTGCACCCTTTCTTGCCAGAGATAAGGGCAGAGGAAAAAAGCTGCATAACACAGCTAGTTCCCAGGAACAGAAGTCCTCACCGGCCTCTACAAAATCCACCGCATGACGCTGTGGCTCCACTAAAGGAGTCCGCCCCAGTGGGGGCACGTCTTCCAGTTTTCAGCCACTCACAGGTGGATCCCTGGGCAATAGAAATTGTTTCTCAGGGTTACAAGCTGGAATTCGAAGAGGTGCCTCCTCGCCGGTTTTTCAAATCTGCCTTACCAGCTTCTCCCCCGGAAAGGGAGTTAGTGTTAAATGCAATTCACAAATTGTATCTTCAACAGGTGGTGGTCAAGGTTCCCCTGCTTCAACAAGGGAGGGGATATTACTCAACCCTGTTTGTAGTCCCGAAACCGGACGGTTCGGTCAGATCCATTTGAAATTTAAAATCCCTGAACCTATACTTGAAAAGGTTCAAGATTGAATCGCTAAGAGCGGTCATCGCCAGCCTGGAAGGGGGGGATTTTATGGTATCTCTGGACATAAAGGATGCATACCTTCATGTTCCCATTTATCCACCTCACCAGGCGTACCTGAGATTTGCGGTACAGGATTGTCATTACCAATTTCAGACGTTGCCGTTTGGGCTTTCCACGGCCCCCGAGGATTTTCACCAAGGTAATGGCGGAAATGATGGTGCTCCTGCGCAAGCTAGGTGTCACAATTATCCTGTACTTGGACATCTCATAAAAGCGAGATCAAGAGAGCAGTTGCTGAACAGCGTCTCACTTTCACTGAAGGTGTTACAGCAACACGGCTGGATTCTCAATATCCCGAAGTCGCAGTTGGTTCATACGACTCGTCTGACCTTCTTGGGCATGATTCTGGATACAGACCAGAAAAGGGTTTATCTTCCGATAGAAAAAGCTCAGGAACTCATGACTCTGGGTCAGGAACCCATTGAAGCCGAAACAGGTGTCAGTGCATCACTGCACTTGAGTCCTGGGAAAGATGGTGGAATCATACGAAGCCATTCCCTTCGGCAGGTTCCATGCGAGGACTTTCCAATGGGACCTACTGGACAAGTGGTCCGGGTCACATCTACAAATTCATCAGTTGATCACCCTGTCCCCCAGAGCCAGGGTATCTCTCCTTTGGTGGCTGCAGAGTGCTCACCTTCTAGAAGGCCGTAGGTTCGGCATTCAGGACTGGATCCTGGTGACCACGGACGCGAGCCTCCGAGGTTGGGGAGCAGTCACACAGGGAAGAAACTTCCAAGGTCTTTGGTCAAGTCAAGAGACTTGTCTTCACATCAACATCCTGGAACTGAGGGCCATATACAACGCCCTACGTCAAGCGGAGACCATACTTCGCGACCAACCAGTTCTGATCCAGTCAGGCAACATCACCGCAGTGGCTCATGTAAACCGCCAAGGCGGCACAAGGAGCAGAGTGGCAATGGCGGAAGCCACCAGGATCCTTCGCTGGGCGGAGAATCATGTAAGCACACTCAGCAGTGTTCATTCCGGGAGCGGACAACTGGGAAGCAGACTTCCTCAGCAGACACGACCTGCATCCAGGAGAGTGGGGACTTCATAAGGAAGTCTTCGCACAGATTGCAAGTCAGTGGGGACTGCCCCAGATAGACATGATGGCTTCCCGCCTCAACAAAAAGCTTCAGAGGTATTGCGCCAGATCAAAAGACCCTCAGGCGGTAGCTGTAGATGCCCTAGTGACACCGTGGGTGTTCCAGTCGGTCTATGTGTTTCCTCCTCTTCCTCTCATACCCAAGGTGTTGAGAATAATAAGAAAAAGAGGAGTACAGACCATTCACATTGTTCCAGATTGGCCACGAATGACCTGGTATCCGGATCTGCTGGAAATGCTCACAGAAGATCCGTGGCCTCTTCCTCTACGACAGGACCTGTTGCAACAGGGGCCCTGTCTGTTCCAAGACTTACCGCGGCTGCGTTTGACGGCATGGTGGTTGAACACAGGATCCTAGCGGAAAAAGGCATTCCGGATGAGGTCATTCCTACGCTGATAAAGGCTAGGAAGGACGTGACAGCGAAACATTATCACCGTATATGGCGAAAATATGTTTCATGGTGTGAGGCCAGGAATGCTCCTACGGAAGAATTCCATCTGGGCCGTTTCCTTCACTTCCTACAGACTGGAGTCAATTTGGGCCTAAAATTAGGCTCCATTAAGGCTCAGATTTCGGCCTTATCCATTTTCTTTCAAAAAGAATTGGCTTCTCTCCCAGAAGTACAGACTTTTGTGAAGGGAGTGCTGCATATTCAGCCTCCTTTTATACCTCCGGTGGCGCCTTGGGACCTTAACGTGGTGTTGAGTTTCCTTAAGTCGCACTGGTTTGAACCACTTCAAACGGTGAAGTTAAAATATCTCACTTGGAAGGTGGTTATGTTATTAGCCTTGGCTTCGGCTAGGCGAGTGTCGGAATTGGCGGCTTTGTCTCATAAAAGCCCCTATTTGGTTTTCCATATGGATAGAGCGGAATTGCGGACCCGTCCTCAATTCTTGCCTAAGGTGGTGTCATCTTTTCATATGAATCAACCTATTGTGGTGCCTGTGGCTACGCGAGAATTGGAGGATTCCGAGTCCCTTGATGTAGTCAGGGCTTTGAAAATTTATGTGGCCAGAACGGCTAGAGTCAGAAAAACAGAAGCACTGTTTGTCCTATATGCAGCCAACAAGGTTGGCGCCCCTGCTTCAAAGCAGACTATTGCTCGCTGGATCTGTAACACGATTCAGCAGGCGCATTCTACGGCTGGATTGCCGTTACCAAAATCGGTCAAGGCCCATTCCACTAGGAAGGTGGGCTCGTCTTGGGCGGCTGCCCGAGGGGTCTCGGCACTACAACTATGCCGAGCTGCTACTTGGTCGGGTTCAAACACCTTTGCAAAGTTCTATAAGTTTGATACCCTGGCTGAGGAGGACCTCCTGTTTGCTCAATCGGTGCTGCAGAGTCATCCGCACTCTCCCGCCCGTTTGGGAGCTTTGCTATAATCCCCATGGTCCTTACGGAGTCCCAGCATCCTCTAGGACGTAAGAGAAAATAAGATTTTAAACCTACCGGTAAATCTTTTTCTCGTAGTCCGTAGAGGATGCTTGGCGCCTGTCCCAAGTGCGGACTACTTCTGCAAGACTTGTATATAGTTTTGCTTACATAATGGTTATGTTATAGTTTTCATCGGTCTGGGACTGATGCTATGTTTTCATACTGTTAACTAGTTAGTATATCACAAGTTATACGGTGTGGCTGGTATGAATCTTGCCCTTGGATTAACAAAAATCCTTTCCTCGGACTGTCCGTCTCCTCTGGGCACAGTTTCTCTAACTGATGTCTGGAGGAGAGGCATAGAGGGAGGAGCCAGTGCACAGCCGTACCTAAAGTCTTTCTTAAAGTGCCCGTGTCTCCTGCGAAGCCCGTCTATCCCCATGGTACTTACGGAGTCCCCAGCATCCTCTACGGACTACGAGAAAAAGATTTACCGGTAGGTTTAAAATCTTATTTTTACATGTGTACCGCCTGCCTAAACATTGTTGAAGACCAGGTAAACCTTTTTGTGGCAAAAAATGTTCAGGAATGGGTCGAGGAACATGACAGAGTTCAAGCTGGGAGCGGGTGAGGTGGAATTCAGTTGCCCACGTTAAGGTAATGGGGGTGAAAAAGGGATGTAGCCTTGTGCTTTAATGCCCGTGGGTATACTATTACATGCCTTTTTCACCCAAGACTCTGTTTAAAATCCGCAGCTTGATGAATGGAAACCAAAACGCATTGCTGGTGGTGGAGATCCCATGTGAACTTTTGCTGCCTGCACTTTGGTGAGCTTTGATGGATTGAACTGGTTTAAGTAACTGGGACACTGTTCAGAAAAATGTTTGTCTGACCTTGCTCAGACCTTTATACCATCTGGTAGGCACAATAACTCACTGGGACCCTTTCTAAATTTTTTTTTTTCTTTCTTTTTTTAAATTTTATTTATTTTTAATTAAGATGTAATTTATAACTTATAGTTTTATGCTATGTAAGGATTTTTTTTCTTCTATGCCATAGAACACTGGAGTGGTTGAGTGGAGAAAAATAAAGCCTTGCATAAGGAGTCTGCTTTGTCCTAACTCGATTCTTTGGGAAATCTCAAATATGCTGTATTAACCTCATTCTTGTGGGGTATATAATCAGGCAACCTCAACCATTAGGGGTTTAATTGTGGAGTTTTGTTAAAAAGGATTTTACAACCCTCTCGTTTGTATACTTTAACTAAACCTCATAATTTTTGAGGTAGTACATCGGGTAACCCTATAGCCATGAGCGGTTAATAAAGTGCGTCTTTAAATGCTTATTGGTTTGGGTGCTTTCCCCTATATACACATTTATTGAGTGTAGTGTAATACACCTGTGGTGAACTTTCTCCAATTTCAAGCAATCTACACTGACATATTGTTTTTCTCTTTGAGGAACTTAAAGGAGCGCCAGGTCCAAGTATTTTTTTGCGAAGAACGGTGGTATTCTTTTTTCCCTTTGGAGGCTGTACCGTATTATATGTTTAAGAGCGCTGTTAGAATTACTGTCTTTTGTCTGTTTAAGACCGGTTGATAACACTGGTTAATGGGCGGTAACACACAGAATCCCTGAGAAGTTGATTTGTGTGATAACTAATGGATGAACCCTGTTGTTATCAGATTTTTTTTGCATTTCTTCAGGCACGTAAAAAAATCCCTGATAAACGCTGCTGATGGGGGAGAATTAAGTAGTCCTGGGGCGTCAATTTAGTACATGGTAAATTAGAACGGCTAGTTGAAATAGCCTTCAGATTCCCTAGATCCCAATCCGATCAAGCGTCTGTGGGAATGGCTGGAAAACTAAGTCTGAGTCATGGATGCCCCACCTTGCAATTTGCAGCATTTAAAGGATCTGCTGCTCACATTTTGGTGCCATATACTGCAGGTCACCTTCAGAGGTCTAGAGGAGGCCATACCTTGACAGGTCAGAGAAGTTTTGGTGGCACGAGGGGGACCTACACAATATCAGGCAGCTGGTTGTAATGTTATGGCTGATCGGTGAATATCTTCATCATAAGGTAGGTACACAGTAGGCAATTTTGTTGAAAGATATGCACAATAAAGTTAACAACATTATCGTGCATATTGTCTAGTGTGTACACACTATAACTGTGAGCGCTCCTGCGGTCATTATCATCTATCTTTATCAACTGAGCATGCAGTCAAACTAAGGCTATATCTCCCATGACCAGTGGTGCCGAGAGAGGGGGGGAAGAGGGTACAAATTACCTGGGCTCCAGGTCTGATGGAGTGTCCCAATGAGGATCCAGTAGGGGCCCAGGACCCCTCCCCCTTACCTGGCAGCAGAAGCTGCAGCTCTCCTCCTCAGCCCAGCACACTCTTCTGTGTACTGGACTGTAGTATGGCCATGGAGGTGCCTAAAATACTGGGAGGGAGGGGGGGTTCAGTATTTTTCTAAAGGTACATGACTACACCTCCTGTGATTAGACCACGCCCCTTGAAAAGTACCTGGGCCCAGCCCGGCTCTCGACTGCCCTGCCCATGACTACATGTTTAGGAATGTGAGGGGGTGACGTCCAGGGCTTAAAGTGGTCCTGGTGAGGTGGTGGAACTCTTGGAGGAGGACCATGGAGGCACCAGGACCTGAGGAAGGAGTAGGTGGCTGCAGCTCATTAGCAACACTAGTGCCGCCTGTATCATCGATTGACGCAGATGATGGGTTGGGCTTTTCTGTTGGCATTACTGTGCAGGGCAATGGAGGAGGTGGAACTAGTTCCCCCTACCATTACAGGTGGTGGAACTCAGTTCCACCTCGTTCCCCCCCACTTTAACCCCTGGTGACGTCACTATATCGTTCAGTGTGTGTGCGCTTTATCGCTCATTCTAGAGCAGCGAAAATTTCAAGGGAAATCTTTATTGGTTCAAAAACATAGTGTGTACCCAGCTTAACACCTGGAATGCTATCAGTTGGATGAGCAGAACAATAGTATTTGTTAAATAAATATACAAGTTATGTTTTTATTTTTACTCCTTTCACTTGTCAATGTGTATTTTGGCTTCCATAATAATACAAAAGTGTGTACTGCCAATACGTATTTCCCTGATCAAAGGACCGGTTGGCTGGAAAAATAGAGATCTATTGCATGGTGTTGTGACATTGTCTGCAGAGGGGTGGTATTCATGTGACCGGCGGTCTGCTGACCGACAGTCACATGACCTCCTCCACCATCCCGCCGCCTCAGTATTCCGATGGTCGGCATGCCGACCAACAGGGACTATTTCCACTCGTGGGTGTCCACGACACCCATAGAGTGGGAATAGAACCCGTGGCGAGCGCAGCCCCTCCCCGCCGGGATCCCAGCGTCGGTATGCTGCCGGGATCCCGGCGTCTGTAAGCTGACCGGCGGTCAGCCATACTACACCCCTGCAGAGGAGAAGTAGGTAGTTAACTAATAGTTAAAAGTTCATAACAATGTCCCATATAAATGTTCTTTATTTGTGTAAGTATGTAATACTGTTCCATTTTATAGTAGGTGGTTTGTAGTAGTATTAGGTTGTTGCATTCATGTCTCATTGAAAGATCTGTGACTCATGATCGGTAAATAGAAAATAAAATCCTTCATGTTTGTGTAGAAGCATGCCAAAAGGTAGTATCATAGCAGGATGCCTTACAGGGGAGCTAGTTTTACTGTAGTTTCAGCATTTATTTCCTGCCTTGTCATTTGTATTTCACTGTTATGGTCGCTGCTACCAAACTAATGAGGAAAATGCCAGAAGCAATAAAAGGGTGTCATTTTTAAGTCGTTCTGTGTATTTTAGTCATGGTTCTCTGAATTGCACTGTTTAAATTAAATCAAACACCTGCCTTGCCAACATACACTACAGTAGGTCGACCACTATAGGTCGACAGTCACTAGGTCGACATAGATGGAAGGTCGACAGGGTTTCTAGGTCGACATGTGCTAGGTCGACAGGTCAAAGGGTCGACATGAGTTTTTTTTTTATTTTTTTTTTAATTTTTACTTTTTTATACTTCACGATCCACGTGGACTACGATTGGAACGGTAATCTGTGCCGAGCGAAGCAATAGCGGAGCGAGGCACCTTGCCGGAAGCATGGCGAGCGAAGCGAGCCATGTGGGGGGACACTGTGCACTAATTGGGGTTCCCGGTCACTTTACAAATAAAACTGCACAAACCCCCCCCCAAAACTCATGTCGACCTTTAGACCTGTCGACCTACCACATGTCGACCTTCCATTCATGTCGACCTAGTGACTGTCGGCTTATAGTGGTCGACCTAAACATTGTCGACCTAGATACTGTCTATTTGATGATCCACACCCCAGTACGTCTGTACAGATACCATGTTGACAAGCAGCATATTGACCTAACGTCCCTGGTGGCCCAGCGGTTACTTACCTGTCTTGGTGGCTTCGGCTCATCTTAGTCGTGATGGTCATGTCACCATTCACTATCGGTGCAGACCTCCTGAGGTAGCTGCGGTTTTAGATTTAATAGTCATGAGTCTTTATGGCTCAGGTCCTAACAACTAAAGAGTCCCAATTGCTTCTTTATCTTGAATTTATTAAAATTCAATCATGTTGATAAGAATAAGCAGAAATTAGTTCACATTGTATCATCAGAGTAAAGTGCGCATAAGCTTTCATAATGCGTTTCATAGGGAAACTACCTGCTAACTCATGCCAATATTATTGTCCTGTCTTTAAATATTTATTACCAGTTATTTATATAGCGCGCACATATTCTGCAGCGCTTTACAGAGAATATTTGGCCATTCACCCTACCAGTATATTTTTGGGTTGTGAAAGAAAGCCGGAGTACCTGGAGGAAACCCACGCAAGTACGGAATATACAAACTCCACACAGTTAGGGCCTTGGTGGGAATCGAATCCATGACCTCAGTGCTATGAGGCAGTAATGCTAACCATTACACCATCCGTACCGCCCCAATATATAGTGCTCTACTAGCTGTAGTAACTGTTTTCAAGGACAGTCCATCTGCGCAATTTAGCTGTACAGCCAAAGTAAACTGATTATCCGTGTTATAACATGATTGATTTCTTGGTTGGATTGGAACTCTTGAGTTGTTAGGATGAGTGTGATAGGAAATTTTGACTGCCACATGACCGACTGTGGCATTCTGACTTTTACAGTGCCAACAGTGGATGGGGTAATTAATTTACCCCCACTACCCCAACCCACCTGGGATGCAAGTTAGGGTTAAGATAGGGGTGGTGGCTACGGCTAACCCATCCTCAAGTGCCGGTCCCTAACGCTCACCCTAATACTTACTTTGGGGATGTCTGCAGTCTGTGTTCTGGGCTCATGACAGCTGGCATCCAGACTGTCTGGAATCTAACCACATCCTGTAGGAACCTGTGCGATAGACTCATTACTAGTAGACTTTTAAAAAAGGTTTTTGGATCCCTGGGCAGCAAACACTACCAATTGACGAGAACGTTTCCCAAGTGAGAGGTCGCAAATCAGTCCTACTCAGGTTTTGGTTTTAACCTTAATCCCTGCACCAAACCCTAAAGCAGCCCAACTCTAAAGGCCCATAGACACTTGACGATAAAATGAGCGACGTCGTTCATTTCAGCCCTCATCAACGACGTTGCTCATTATATCGTCAAGTGTGTATGCATCCGACGACCAACGATGCGTGGCCCCGCGGGACGTTAACGACCCTCGCTTATCTGTGGAGCATGTATGCTCAATTTCCACTATGGTCGTTACCGACCAGAGACGTCGTTGAATGTGTATGGTGTGAACGACCAACGACCAAGCCACTGTTCACCAGCCCTGTTCCCAGCTCATTATTTTAAAAAACTGTTCAGCTTGGATGCTTCAACAATGAATGGTCTTTGGTCTTTGGTCGTTGGTCTTTGGTCGTTGGTAGTGTGTATACTCATGATGTTTGCTCAGCTGTTCAAGGGAAGTTCAAGGGAAGTCGTTAATGACGGTCGTTAACGATGTGTGCATCGTCAAGTGTGTATGGGCCTTAACTCTTCTGGGGTGCCTAAACCTAAACGTCGTCATACTGAGAATGAAACATTTCACATGTTGACATTCTGAGGATGTTGAGATGGTAACTGTCGACAATGTGGCTGGATACCGAACTGGTAATGGGACAAAATGTGGTTGGAAGATGACTGCTATTCACATACCACTCAAATAATGGACACCTGTTGCCCAAATCTCAGGCCAAGCTGCATGATGTGCTGTGTATTGAGGTTCTTGGTGGATAATTTAGTAAATCCCTGAGCTCAGATTTTTAGAGGAAAAATAACCAATTAATCCTCAACCACCAACCAGTGACACCGCATGTCCACTACCTTCACACCTGTGGTGAACTGATCCCAAATGGTCATATTTAAAGGCAGTATGTATAAAACAGAACATATAAACTCACCTGCTTGGCACCCTGGTTAAAATTAATCTATGTCCTCAGTGCTGTGAGGCATCAATGCTAATCACTGTGCCACAATGTGTATCAGTGGTTAATTTACCCTTATTTGTAGAAAAGTGAATGAACTATTTTTAAACACTGATCTTCTGATTACAATCATACAGTATACATACAGATGTGTCCTCATACATCTTGCTTTAATATGCCACGCTTGACATGCCACGCTTGAATGAGCTGACAGGTCCCGTTACAGTGTTTACAGTTTCTTATACAGCCACGGTCGCGCACAGAATATAGGCATGCCACATTTCAGTTTATTCAGCATAGGCTGCCTGTGCGTCCTGTTTGCATCATTTCGCAAATAAGACGCATTTTAGTGGAAGAAAGTTGCACGAAAGATGCTTGGTGCTTCCAAGTCAAGCCATAGCGTGGCGTGACTAGAAGGGCAGTTTAACGTGCCAGGGAGGCTAGATGACAGAGGACATACCTGTATTATTACACACAATACACTCTGCTGGTTTCAGTAATACAATTCTAAAAGACCTATTAAAAGATCATGGCCCAAATGTATTAAGCCTTAAAAAGTGATAAAGTGGAGATGGATGAAGAGTAATAAATGGCCAGCCAATCCGCTCCTAACTGCCATATAACAGGCTGTGTTTAAAAAATAACAGGCATTGATTGGCTGGTCATTTATCACTCTTTATCCGTCAAGCTTTTTAAGGCTTAATACATTCAGGTCCGTCTTTCTGATTAGCCGCTATTAAGTCAATATGTAGCCTTATTTGCATAATTATACCCATTTCACACCTCCGAGGCCTCGCCCTTCCTGGGTGAGACCTGGCTAAGACCCCTTTCAGACTGGCATCCAGACCTGGCTTATTGCCGGGTTGGTGACGTCCCTGCTGATGCCTCTTGAGGAGCCACTTGGAGATGAGGTTATCTCCAAGCCTCGCCTCTTCATATGCAGTGAATCGGTACTGGGCCACATTGAACCGTCTCTACCCGTTCACAATGCACCGCAAGCCTGTGTTAAGCCCTGCTCGCTACCCAGGTTGAAATGCCAGGTCGCTCGGCCCAGGTGATTTCAACAGGGTTCTTTCACACTGCATAATATTCCAGGTTGCTACACATTCATGTGCAATAACTCTGGATATTTATGGTTGTGTAAAAGGGGTATTGGTAATCATGTAAGCTTTTGGTTCCTGTTTGTTAGTGAAAGCTGCAGAACTTTAATTTGCAACAATGTATTCATTGGCGGAACACAAGTAAAAGCAGCTGAATAACATTCTCATCCATCCTCGCAGTATTAATTGTATCCGTAAAATAGCAAGTCAATGTTGCAAACAAACAAGTCATATATTAAGTAGCAAATTTCGGTTATTGCTGGCGCAAAATCACAATGTTAATCAAGCAGTTTGCTTTGCCACAAAATAGCTACAATATTTGTCAGCATGCAATTACAGCATGGCAGGCGCTATCCCACTGTTCTGTTGTCACTTTAGCTCTCAGATTAAGGGGGTTATTCAGGTTGCATCGCTAACTGATACAACCGCAATAACCCCGGCAGCACTGCGCATGTGCAGGTCCCGTCCTGCTCGTGTGGCCAGGAGGCATCCAGTTTCTTTGATCATACAATATATATATATATATATATATATATATATATATATATATATATATATATATATATATATATATATATATATATATATATATATATATATATATATATATATTATATTTATTTATTATGATAGATAATGTGATTAAGCTTCAGAAATGTATGCTTTGAATAGATGGTGCAACATTTCCTCTATTTTCTTTTTTAGTGGCGGTGCAGGGACCTCTAATTGAAGCTGTAGTTTATCCATAAGTGGTATAACACTACAGATTACTTAATATCAGCGCCTGATTTATCTGTTATATAGTTACTTTCGTTTTCCATTAAATAACTTTTGAACATTCTTCCAAGTCCATTAGCTCCATAGAAAAGGCTCTGTTACTTGATTTATATCCTTTTCCATATGTTGTTTCCTCTCTATTAGCAGTTGCTGATATTGCTACACTGAAACGTCACACCTCTCACCTACTTTATTATACAATTTATAACTTTGACATTTACACACATCACATGCATACAATTGCCTGCTGGAATGTTCCATCATTGTGTTTCACTTCCCAGCCCATCCTCCTATGTGTATACAAATTATTAAATGCAATGGACATGAGGATTTCCCCCCGTTATACCAGTGGCTACCAATGGCTGCTAAGAAAACACTCCAGACACAGCATATCATATGAGACTGTTTTACATGTGATTGAGTAGCCAGTGTTAGTGAATACAGCAGGTAGTGTCTAAAAGATGCCTACATGCTGTTATTGCTCCTTTTCCTAGGTACAAGCAGGGTTACGTGTGGTGTTATTGGAACATCCAGATACCCATCTAAATGGTTTTATTACAAATGGGTGGGGGTGAATGCTAGTAAAAGATAAGACCTTGGTTGGTTGTTACTTTTAAGGGGGGTACTGACGGGAGAGAGATGTGTGTGCGCGGAGCGATCTTAACACAGACCGCTCGGCACACATCTCCCCCCCCCCCCTTCCCGCTCAGCACAGCAGGGCGGGACGGGGGGCCGCTCACTTCACATAACAGTTAAGTGAGCGACCCGCTAGATTGAGCCTGCTCAATCTAGCACCGGCGATAGATAGGGACGCGCATCGCTGGGGGGGGGGGGGGGGCCATACACACGGCAGATCTGTGTTTAAAATCTAAGCATTCTAGTCTGGTTGCTTAGATTTTAAACACGGATCTTTCCGTGTGTACCCCCTTTATTCTAATACTACTTGAGAATTTAGCTAGAGTGGCTCTGTCCCCAATCTATAGAACTGCAATGTCTGCTAAATTGCTCGTTTGGTAAACATAACCCTACCAAATGTTATATAATTATTTATTACGAGTTATTTATATAGTGCACACATATTCTTCAACGCTTTACAGCGTATATTTGGCCATTCACATCAGTACCTGTCCCAGTGGCGCTTACATTATGAATTCCCTACCACTGTGACAAATCTTTGCACTATAGAAAGGGTAAATGCATACAGTAACCCACATGCTAGGATTAATTTCTGTTTGGAGACCATAAATCTACCTGTATATACTGTATTTGGATTGTGGGAGGAAACCAGCGTATTCGGAGGAAACCCACACAAGCATGAGGAGAATATACAAACTCTGCACAGTTAGTGCTATGGTAGGAATCGAACCCATGACCTCAGTGCCCTTGAGGCAGTAATGCTAACCATTATACAGTCCATGGAAAATCTCACCAAGCATAGCATGGCTGTTGTATGGGGTGGTATTCATGTGACCAGCGGTCTGCTGACCGACAGTCACATGACCTCCTCCATCGTCCCGAAGGCTCACTATCCCGATGGTCGGCATTCCGACCATCAGGGACTATTTCCACTCGTGGGTGTCCACGACACCCATAGAGTGGGAATAGAACCCGTGGCGACTGCAGGTCGCCACCGAGCCCGCAAGGGGCTTGCTGCACTCGCCCCTCCCCGCCGGGATCCCAGCATCGGTAAGCTGACCGCCGGTCAGCCATACTACACTTGTTGTATGCACAGTAGTCATTAAGGGCCTCTGTATGTGAAAGCATAGAACCTAAACATCACATTACAGTTTTGTAAACTTGTGCGTCATCACAAGTGCTGAATTTCTAGTAGTTCTCTACAGTTGAGAGATGTCTGTCTGTCTATCTATCTCCTCTATCTTTTTTTTTTTTTTAAGGAAGTTGCATTTGTATCTGTTTTTCTTGAACCTCACATGAAACCTTATGCTCTGGCAAAGCCCCCTCTGTATCTAGAATGCAGAGCTCAGAATGTTAAGTCTGTAAATTCCTGGGGATAAAGATTATCTGCACATTGTTCTACTACAGCTCTCTTGGAATCTTGTTTCTTTTAATTACTGCACTGAAAATGGCAATCATGTACTCGTAAGAAAAATCCAGTTGCGTTTTCGCTATGCTATGTTTCTCTAACGTCCTAGAGAATGCTGGGGACTCCGTAAGGACCATGGGGGATAGACGGGCTCCGCAGGAGACATGGGCACTTTAAGAAAGACTTGGACTCTGGGTGTGCACTGGCTCCTCCCTCTATGCCCCTCCTCCAGACCTCAGTTTGATACCGTGTCCAGTGTTAGACTGGGTGCATTTCAGGAGCTCTCATGAGTTTCCTGTAAAGAAAGCATTTTAGTTCGTTTTTTTTATGTTCAGGGAGCCTGCTGGCAACAGTCTCCCTGCATCGAGGGACTGAGGAGAGAGAAACAGACCCACTTCTCTGAGTTTCAGGGCTCTGTTTCTTAGGCTACTGGACATCATTAGCTCCAGAGGGATCGGTACGCAGGTCTCACCCGAGCCGTCCGTCCCAGAGCCGCGTCGCCGTCCTCCTCGCAGAGCTGGAAGATGAAGCCGGGTGAGTATTGAGGAAAAGACATCAGAGGCGGCAGAAGACACCTTGATCTTCATAGAGGTAACGCACAGCACTGCAGCTGTGCGCCATTGCTCCCATTCACCTCACACATCTCGGTCACTGTAAGGGTGCAGGGCGCAGGGGGGGGGCGCCCTGGGCAGCAATATAAACCTCTCCTGTGGCATATATAGATATATACATGTACAGCTGGGCACTGTACATGTATATAAAGAGCCCCCGCCATGTTGTTGAGAAATTTGAGCCGGACAGAAGCCCGCCGCCGAGGGGGCGGGGCTTCTCCCTCAGCACTCACCAGCGCCATTTTTCTCCACAGCACTGCTGAGAGGAAGCTCCCCGGACTCTCCCCTGCTTAACACACGGTGAAAGAAGGGTTTTAAAGTAGAGGGGGGGGGGGGGGGGGGCACATAATTGGCTCCTATACATAACAAAAGCGCTACTGGGTAAACATGCTGTGTTTTTTCCTGGGTCATATAGCGCTGGGGTGTGTGCTGGCACTCTCTCTCTGTCTCTCCAAAGGGCCTGGTGGGGAACCTGTCTTCAGAAAAGAGCTTCTGTGTGTGTGTGTGTGGTGTCGGTACGCGTGTGTCGACATGTGAGATTGAAGGCTCACCTAAGGAGGAGGGGGAGTGTATGAATGTTAGGTCTCCGTCGGCAGTGCCGACACCTGACTGGATGGATATGTGGAATGTTTTAAGTGCTAATGTTAATTTATTGCACAAAAGATTAGACAAAGCTGAAGCTGGGGTACAGTCAGGGAGTCAACCCATGCCTGTCCCAATGTCGCCTGGACCTTCGGGGTCTCAGAAGCGCCCACTATCCCAAATAGTTGACACAGATACAGACACAGATTCAGACTCCAGTGTCGACTACGATGATGCAAAATTACAGCCAAAGGTGGCTAAATGTATTCGATATATGATTATCGCAATAAAAGATGTTTTGCATATCACTGAGGAACCCCCTGTCCCTGACACGAGGGTACACATGTATAAGGGAAAGAAACCCGAGGTCACCTTTCCCTCATCACATGAGCTGACCGAATTGAGCGTGGGAAACTCCAGACAAAAAACTGCAGATTCCCAAAAGGATTCAAAGCGTATCCTTTCCCGTCGCAGGACAGAATCCGGTGGGAATCCTCCGCTAGGGTAGACAAAGCTTTGACGCGCTTATCAAAAAAGAGAGCGCTTCCATCTCAAGATACGGCTACCCTCAAGGATCCTGCTGACCGCAAGCAGGAGGTTACCTTAAAGTCCATTTACTCACATTCTGGTACGTTACTCAGACCGGCTGTTGCATCGGCCTGGGTTTGTAGTGCTGTAGCAGCATGGACAGATTCCTTATCAGCGGAAATTGAGACCCTAGATAAGGATACCATTTTAATGACCCTAGAGCATATAAAAGATGCTGTCTTATATATGAGGGATGCTCAAAGAGACATTAGTTTACTGGGTTCCAGGATTAACGCTATGTCTATTTCTGCTAGGCGTGTCTTATTGACCCGACAGTGGTCAGGTGATGCCGACTCCAAGAGACACATGGAGTTGTTGCCTTACAAGGGTGAGGAATTGTTTGGAGAGGGCCTCTCGGACCTCGTCGCTACGGCAGGTAAATCAAATTTTTTTCCATATTCCCTCACAATCTAAGAAAGCGCCTCATTATCAAATGCAGTCCTTTCGTTCCAATAAAAGCAAGAGAGTACGTGGATCGTCCTTTCTTGCCAGAGGTAAGGGCAGAGGGAAGAAGCTGCATAACACAGCTAGTTCCCAGGAACAGAAGTCCTCCCCGGCCTCTGCAAAATCCACCGCATGACGCTGGGGCTCCCCTGAGGGAGTCCGCTCCAGTGGGGGCACGTCTTCGACTGTTCAGCCACATCTGGGTTCACTCACAGGTGGATCCCTGGGCAATAGAAATTGTTTCCCAGGGTTACAAGCTGGAATTCGAAGAGGTGCCTCCTCGCCGGTTTTTCAAATCGGCCCTACCGACTTCCCCCCTGGAAAGGGAGATAGTGTTACATGCGATTTGCAAATTGTGTCTTCAACAAGTGGTGGTAGAGGTTCCCCCTGCTTCAAAGAGGGAAGGGGTACTACTCAACTCTGTTTGTGGTCCCGAAACCGCACGGTTTGGTCAGACCCATTTTGAATTTAAAATCCCTGAACCTTTACTTAAAACGGTTCAAGTTCAAGATGTAATAACTCAGAGCGGTCATCGCCAGCCTGGAAGGGGGAGATTTTATGGTATCTCTGGACATAAAGGATGCATACCTGCATGTTCCCATATATCCTCCTCATCAGGTGTGCCTGAGATTTGCGGTACAGGATTGTCATTACCAATTTCAGACGTTGCCATTTGGGCTTTCCAAGGCCCCGAGAATTTTCACCAAAGTAATGGCGGAAATGATGGTGCTCCTGCGCAAACTATTATCACAATTATCCCGTACTTGGACGATCTCCTCATAAAAGCGAGATCACGGGAGAAGTTGCTGAACAGCGTCTCGCTTTCACTGACTGTGTTACAGCGACACGGCTGGATTATCAATATTCCAAAGTCGCAGCTGAATCCTACGACTCGTCTGCCCTTCTTGGGCATGATTCTGGACACAGACCAGAAGAGGATTTTTCTTCCGACAGAAAAAGCGCAGGAACTCATGACTCTAGTCGTGAACATGTTGAAGCCAAAACAAGAGTCAATACGTCATTGCACTCAAGTCCTGAGAAAAATGGTGGCGACATACGAAGCCATTCCCTACGGCAGATTCCATGCAAGGACATTCTAATGGGCTCCGCAGGAGACATGGGCACTTTAAGAAAGACTTTGACTCTTGGTGTGCACTGGCTCCTCCCTCTATGCCCCTCCTCCAGACCTCAGTTAGAGAAACTGTGCCCAGAGGAGACTGACAGAACGAGGAAAGGATTTTAGTTAATCCAAGGGCAAGATTCACACCAATCACACCGTATAATTTGTGATATACTATCTAGTTAACAGTATGAAAAAACAACATACCATCGGTCCAAAACCGATGAAACTATAACATAACCCTTATGTAAGCAATAACTATATACAAGTCTTGCAGAAGTAGTCCGCACTTGGGACGGGCGCCCAGCATCCTCTACGGGCTACGAGAAAAAGATTTACCGGTAGGTTTAAAATCTTATTTTCTCTTACGTCCTAGAGGATGCTGGGGACTCCGTAAGGACCATGGGGATTATACGAAAGCTCCCAAACGGGCGTGAGAGTGCGTATGACTCTGCAGCACCGATTGAGCAAACAGGAGGTCCTCCTCAGCCAGGGTATCAAACTTATAGAACTTTGCAAAGGTGTTTGACCCTGACCAAGTAGCAGCTCGGCACAGCTGTAGTGCCGAGACCCCTCGGGCAGCCGCCCAAGATGAGCCCACCTTCCTAGTGGAATGGGCCTTAACCGATTTCGGTAACGGCAATCCTGCCGTAGAATGCGCCTGCTGAATCGTGTTACAGATCCTGCGAGCAATAGTCTGCTTTGAAGCAGGGCCGCCAACCTTGTTGGCTGCAAACAGGACAAACAGTTCTTCTGTTTTTCTGACCCTAGCCGTTCTGGCCACGTAAATTTTCAAAGCCCTGACCACATCCAGGGACTCTGAATCCTCCACGTCACGTGTAGCCACAGGCACGACAATAGGTTGGTTCATATGAAAGGATGAGACTACCTTAGGTAGGAATTGAGGACGGGTCCGCAATTCCGCTCTATCCATATGGAAAACCAGATAGGGGCTTTTATGTGATAAAGCCGCCAATTCCGAAACTCGCCTAGCCGAAGCCAAGGCTAACAACATGACCACCTTCCAAGTGAGATATTTCAACTCCACTGTTTTAAGTGGTTCAAACCAAGGTGACTTAAGGAAACTTAACACCACGTTAAGGTCCCAAGGCGCTTCCGGAGGTACAAAAAGGAGGCTGAATATGCAGTACTCCCTTCACAAAAGTCTGTACTTCAGGTAAAGAGGCCAATTCCTTTTGAAAGAAAATGGATAAGGCCGAAATCTGAACTTTAATTGAGACTAACTTTAGTCCCAAATTCACTCCAGTCTGTAGGAAGTGAAGAAAACGGCCTAGATGGAATTCTTCCGTAGGAGCATTCCTGGCCTCACACCAAGAAAAATATTTACGCCATATTCAGTGATAATGTTTAGATGTCACGTCCTTCCTAGCCTTTATTAACGTAGGAATAACCTCATACGGAATACCTTTTTCCGCTAGGATCCGGCGTTCAACCGCCATGTCATCAAACGCAGCCGCAGTAAGTCTTGGAACAGACAGGGACCTTGTTGTAACAGGTCCTGCCTTAGAAGAAGAGGCCATGGATCTTCTGTGAGCATTTCCTGCAGATCTGGATACCAGGTCCTTCGTGGCCAATCCGGAACAATGAGTATTGTTCTCACGCCTCTTTTTCTTATTATCCTCAACACCTTGGGTATGAGAGGAAGAGGAGGAAACACATAGACCGACTGGAACATCCACGGTGTCACTAGGGCGTCCACAGCTACATCCTGAGGGTCTCTTGACCTGGCGCAATACCTTTGTAGCTTTTTGTTGAGACGGGACGTCGTCATGTCTATTTGGGGCAGTCCCCACCGACTTGCAATCTGCGCGAAGACTTCTTGATGAAGTCCCCACTCTCCCGGATGCAGGTCGTGTCTGCTGAGGAAGTCTGCTTCCCAGTTGTCCACTCCCGGAATGAACACTGCTGACAGAGCGCTTACATGATTCTCCGCCCAGCGAAGAATTCTGGTGGCTTCCGCCATTGCCACCCTGCTCCTTGTGCCGCCTTGGCGGTTTACATGAGCTACTGCGGTGACGTCTGACTGGATCAGAACTGGTCGATCGCGAAGTAAGATCTCCGCTTGACGTAAGGTGTGAAGACAAGTCTCTTGACTTGACCAAAGGCCTTGGAAATTCCTTCCTTGTGTGACTGCTCCCCAACCTCGGAGGCTCGCGTCCGTGGTCACCAGGATCCAGTCCTGAATGCCGTACCTGCGGCCCTATAGAAGGTGAGCACTTTTCAGACACCACAGGAGAGATACTCTGGCCTTGGGGGACAGGGTGATCCGCTGATGCATTTGCAGATGTTACCCGGACCATTTGTCTATCCCCCATGGTCCTTACGGAGTCCCCAGCATCCTCTACGGACTACGAGAAAAAGATTTACCGGTAGGTTTAAAATCTTATTATTTTGTTGATGTTTTGGCTGAATATAATATGGAATGATAGATCTGTATTATCTTCCTAATGCTTGAGGAGTTTTGTAGTTTTCGGTGAATAACCCCAAAGTTATGTACCTGCAATGAAACCGTTTCTTGGTTTTTCATAGGCTTACTCAACAACTATATTAATGAAAGTAATATTCTTGTTGGCTATTCAGTTGACTGTTGGGGTTTGTATCAGATGTTTCGTTCCTTTTATAACACTATCATGGGGGTTTGCTTAGGGTGGAAAGGTATGGTGATGTAGGTTTTAAGTAGAGATGAGCGGGTTCGGTTTTACTCGGATTTACTCGAGTATTTCGGGTTTTGCTTATTGGCTATCCAAAACGCGTGACCTCCGTGATCCAATAAGATGCCCTTTCGAGCCCCGAGTAAAACCGAACCCGCACATCTCTAGTTTTAAGTAATATCCCCCATTCTAATCCTAGTGACCAGGGTTGGGGAAAAAACATTTTTTGTTTTGTTTTGGTTTGGCATTGTTTTTATGAAAATAAAATGTAATCCTGCTTATTATATTAATACTGTGAAGCATTGCTATGTATTAGAAACCTTGATCAACCATATTTTAATTCTTTCCAACCTTAAGATGGCACCCTATGGAGCTATTCAATTCTTGCTCCGTTCAGGAGTGATCAGCTGCCGTGCTTGTATTTCACCTCCTTCCCCAACACCCCTACCCATCGGGTGGCGCACACAATGTACATATTGTACATTTTAAGCATTATGCATCCCTTGTGTGTGTCTCTTGTTTCCTGGGAAAAGGGAAAGAAACCCACTCTTTCTGTGTCTGAAAATGAAGGTGGAATCTTGTTACAGCAATTTGACACCATGCATGTGAAGTAGGATGAATTAATGTGTTCTTGACTGTAACAGGAAGTTTATTGATGGAGACTACTGGCATGGTTTGATGAATTATTATTACCAGTTATTTATATAGCGCGCACACATTCCGCAGCGCTTTTGAGTGATTCTGTTTTGCACATGTATTTCTTAACCAAGAATGTATCTCCAATAGTCTATCTCAAATGTAATATTTTCATGCAATGTATTAAGTACATGTACACAGTTAAATTGATTTGATTGTACACATAGGTACACTTTTTATAGCTATGTCTTAAAGCTCTGGCGTGGGTCCAGTTGGACAATAAGCATGGTTGAGCAATGATGTCACTTTTAATGGAATCAAAAGTTGGCATCATACACTAGATTTTGCTTGCTTTTTTTTAATTTTTTTTATCTTGAACAAAAAAATCTAACTCCTCCCCCCCAACTCACTACATTAAAAGCCTATACTCCTGTGGCAGCTTCCTCATGAGTTCCCGTGTGTCAGGGGAATTGTCATAAGATGGCAGCCAGTATCTCTCATCAATGGGGTACACAGGCTATAACTGTGGTTATAGGAGGTGAACTGAGCCAGGCACCAAACAGTTAACATCATCTACCCAGGGGCCCATGTCCCCCCCAAAAAAATAAATAAAAATAAATAACCAGCCCTTGGCCTCAGGCCTCCAGTTTTTTCAGTTTGGTGCCCAGAGCAGGCACGGTTTAAGGGGGAAGCCCCTTTATTCCCACTTGAAATACTTTCATTTTAATTTCTCTTTACTCTGAGTGGCGGACAGTCCATCGCTCCCTAGTGATGGTGGCCGGGGTACTTGTGATGGGGTCAGTGACACTGCCTAAAGCTCAAGCATACACTTGAGGAGGCCCAACCGGCTCGCGGGGAACAGGTAAGGTGGCTACCTGCTTATTGTGGCTATTGCCACCGGCGGCACTAGCATTGGGGGCCAGGTCATCTCTGCACCTACACTAAACTACCAGGGTAAATGCTTGCAATGGGGCACTATTCACAATACCGGCCATTTACCCTGGGTTTGACACCTGAAGGGAGAGTTAGGTTCTTCCCATTAGCCCCTCCCTTACCCCTTGATACCCTCCCCTCTTTGCAGGCTGCCTGCTACTGCGCTCAACTGCTCCTCTCTCTACCTCCCGGTATACCTGACTCCCTGCAGTCAGGTTATATATTTAGCTCCTTCCTTCCCTGTAGGGGTTGGTTGGTTGAGCATTGCATTGTCCAGATTTCGTGCATTGAATATTTCTGTCTGCCTGTTTGTCAAAGTGTAAAGGAGTACTGTCGTAGTCTCTCATCCTGTCTCTGACTTTTAGGCTAGTTTAAGGTAGAACAATTTAATTGGTGCCATCAGGCCCCCTCTAGTGGTGGCTGCACGATAAACAATTGAATGGGCCTCATCTCTCTCGACTTAACTACTGTTTTGATAGTGTACACTGTCGTTTTTTGTTTTTTTAAATCTGTGTCCACGCTACAGTTTATATTGCAGCATAGCCCTCTTACTAATTTTTTGGTGGTGGCACTACAACACTCAGTGCTTTATCCCAGTGATACGCACCACTGGTAACCTATTCTACTTTTGCGTGTGGGGATTTCTTGGATTGCATTGTTATGTCTTCCAAGTGCAAGGCACCCAGGGAGGGGAGTGCTTATGTGCTGCACACCTGCAGGTATTGTACGGATGTACTTTCTTCTCGGGCACCAGACCATAACAGTCTCTGTGTCTGGTGTTTTGCAGCTACGCAGAAGGAGGTTCCTTCAGCCACAGCTACCTCTCAGGAACCAGTATTGGCCTCCACACTTTTGCAGGTAATGCAACTGCTAGTTAACCAGCTCACCGCTCTTTGACCACCTCCACCTGCTAGTCTCCCCTGGGGTGGGTCAGGTGGCTACTCTTAATACCTGCACGTCTGGTTTACACCCCACGTCTACTCAACTGGGTTCACACCTTATCACAGTCAGTACAGGGTCTGGCATAAGTGTCTGCTTCTTTCCAAAAGATGCTAGGCAGACATCGCCATACATCCTGTTCTGATTGTGACTCTGAGGTATCCTCCGATCATGAGGATAGTGTTTCCACTATGTTCCCACTATGATGCGGGCAGGGTACTGAGGTGTGGGCACAGCATCTTCACATGTACGCCCCGGGAGGAAGGTACGGCCTTGACGTCATCACTATTGGATGCCCGTCTGCATCCCTATTGGGGGCGTGCCCAGCAATTATGCAGATGCTGTGCTCACCCCCCCCCCTCCCCCTTTAGCTCTCCCCTTAATGTGAATAGAGGCTTTGCGCATTGTATCTATTCACGCGGCAGCAGCACGGCATTGGGCAGTCGCTTTTAGCAACTCTAAAAGGGCAGGGCGCATTTTTGCCAGTTAAAAATTGGGCAGGGTGTGACGCCCTACTGAAACAGCCTAGCGTGAACACTAATCTCTCCATTGCCTCGAAAGTGGACTCTGGAAGAATCTCATCAAAAGTAGATGTTTAAGCCCTGTTTAAGGCAGTTAGGTCAGTGCTTTCATTAAAGGACTCTGACAAGACCTCTAAGTCTGATGTTCCTGTATTCAAACGTCCGAAAAAAGCAACAGTTGTGTTCACTACATATGCACAGCTTGAAGACATCCTAGTGGAGGCATGAGCTATCATCGGACAAGAGTTTTTTTTTTTTTATCAAAAAGCATTTTACATCTGACCTTTGAGCACCCTTGGAGCTGTGGAGAGACCAAAGGGTAAGGCTGGAAATTTTAAGTGGTGGTCCAGTATAGCGAACCGGAGGCAGACTTACTGCGGCAATGTTTGACAGCTTGGAAGTTGAGGGAGATTCTAGTCAGAAAAGGTCTTCCCTCCAAGGTTATTTCAACTATGGTCCAGGCCTGTAAGGTGGTCACGTGAAAACATGACCACCGTATCTGGAAGAAATATGTTACTTTGTGTGAGGGTAGAAAATATTCTCCTGTGGAGATTCAACTTGGCCGTTTTCTGCTCTTCCTGCAAGCAGGCCTGGATATGTGCCTAAGGTTAGGCTCCATCAAAGTTCAGATTTTGTCTCTCTCCATCTTCTTCCAGAAACAGCTGGCAATACTTCCGGAAGTACAGACATTTCTAAAGGGTGTTCTTCGCATTCAACCACCCTTGTCCCTCCTGCGGCTCTGTGGGATCTCAACGTGCTCTTGACCTTTCTCCAGTCGGACTGGTTTGAACACTTGCAAAGGGTGGAATTTAAATATCTTGGAAGACTGTCATGTTACTGGCTTAAGCCTCTGTCAAAATTGGGGGCATTATCCTGTAAGATCCCGTATTTGATATTTCACGAGGATAGGGCGGAGCTCAGGACTCGCCCGCAGTTTTTGCCGAAAGTGGTATCTGCCTTTCACATCAACCAATAGTGGTTCTGATACTATCTGACACATCTGTTGCTCCAAAGTCCTTGGCCATTGTGAGAGCTTCGAGTATTTACGTCAGGAGGACAGCTCATCACAGGAAGTTTGACTCGCTTTTTGTCCTTTATGATGCCACAAAGATTGAATATCCTGCTTCTAAGCAGTCCATTGCTCATTGGCTCTGCCTATTCTTCGGCAACATTGCCGCTGCCGAGTTCTATTCATGCCCACTCCACAAGGTCGGTGATCTCTTCCTGGGCGGCTGCCCGGAGCGTCTCGGCCTTAGTTGTACCATGCAGCTACTTGGTCTGGTTCGAACACGTTCGTTAAGTTCTGTAGCATCGACACCTTGGCCAGAGATGACCTTCAGTTTGGTCAGGCGGTTTTGCAGGGGTCTCGGCACTCTCCCACCCATTCTGGGTATTTTGGGACTTCCCCATGGTACTGATGTCATCCCAGTATTCCCTAGGATGTTAGAGGAAATAGGAATTTAATACCTACCGGTAATTCCTTTTCTCGTGGTCCGTAAGAGGATACTGGGCGCCCGCCTCAGTGCTTTGTGTTCCTGCTTACCTGGTTGTAAGTGTTCTTGGTTGGGTCTGCTGTTGCTGTCCCTGTTAGCGTTGCTATCCTTTTGATATAGTTAGCGTTGCTATCCTCTGTTCTGGTTAGCGCTGCTATCCTTTATTGATGTTGTGTGTTGGTTCGTTGCCTCACCGCTTTCGGAGTATATTTCCTTCTCTCATAGTATGTCCGTCTCCTCGGGCACCGTTTTCTAAACGGAGTCTGGTGGAGGGGCATAGAGGGCCCTCACACACAAATGATTTGTTAACGTGCCAGGCTCCCATGAACCCGATCTATACCCCATGGTTCTAATGTCATCCCAGTATCCCCTATGGACTATGAGAAAAGGAATTACCGGTAGGTATTAAATTCCTATTTTTTGTATGGCCCCCGAAGGATTTTATAAATATCCAAATGGCCCTTGGTACAAAAAAGGTTCCCCACCCCTGGCGTAAAAGATGAGTTTAGGAAGTTAGGGTTATCTAAAGCAGGTGGTGACCATTGTAACTTTTTCAGAAGTATTGCCAGTACACAGGGGAAGATAGGACTTATTGCACCAGAAACTTTAATGTTTGGCTAAAAACACGTTGTAATGAGGAGAGGTTTGGATTAATAGACCAAAGTCACACCATCTGGCAAGATAGGAATTTATACAAAAGTGATGTCCTGCACCCATCTTCAAGGGGAATGAGAATACTAAGTGAACAGTTCAGCTGCTTCATCAAGAACTATTTAAACTAGCAGATAGGGTCCGTAAACCAAATAGGAATAAAGCAATCTGCTCACTAACCTAGAGGTATTGTTTCTTCAGGCAAGTGGAATAGGAAACCTAGCAACAGAAGATAATTCAGATCAAAACCCCCAAAACATGGGCAGACAGATAAACAGGAGCAGGAGAAGCACAAACAAAATGCTAAATGCTAGGCATACAAATGTTAGGAGTTTAGGAAATAAAATCCCAGAACTGCAATAATGTCAAGGGATGATCTGGAATGTTGTGGCTATTACGAAGTCATGGTGCAATAGAAAATCATGACTGGGACATAGCTGTACCAGGATATACTCTATTTAGTAAGGATAGAATGAGTAGAATCAGAGGAGGTGTAGCAATGTATGTGAAAAAAATCATAAATACTACAAAGTATTGAAGAAAAAACTAAGTCCTTTTGGGTGACCATAGAAACGGGAGAATGCCATTCTTCATTTTGGGGTAATCTACACACCACCAGGTCAGGAAGAGGAACTGGACAAGAACCTATTGCCTGACATCACTAAAATGATATTGTAAGGAGAGGTAATAATTGGGAGATTTTAATCTACCTGATGTAAACTGTGAGGTGTCTTTTTTTTTGCAAGTTCCACTAGAAGTAGGGACATTCTGAATTCCTTGCAGGGAGCACCTCTCCAGCAATTGGTGTGGAAGGCATCTTGGAATATTAGACATAATACTTACAAATAAAGGCAATATCTGATGTAAAAGGGAGTGAAACCTGGGATCCAGTGATCATTTAGCAGTATGGTTCAGAATAAAGACAGACCGACTCACCCCATACAAATACAAAGGATATAGGAAGGCTGATTTTGTAGGGGTTGGGAAAATCTGTAAGCGATTTCCCCCCCCCCCCCCCCCCCCAGTGTGGTTTGTGAATGAAGTAGCAAGTATTGTGACAGCAAAAAAGATGGCCTTTACGAAATATAAGTAGATGCAAAATAATGACAGAGGTGTGTCTTGTTAGACAGAAGGAGGCTAAGAAGGTGGTCAGATGTGCAAAGGCACAAGCTGAGGAGAAAATGTCCCAGTCAGTGGTAAAGGGGGCGAAAGGAGAAAAACAAAAGTTGGAATAATCAGACTAAACTAAGACAGAGTGGGAGTCTTGTTGAGGGACACAATGTAATAGTGGATCATCTTAATTACTTTTGCTCAGTATTCACTAAAAGAAAGAAAGGGGAAGGGACCACAGTTAAGTTGTAGACATATTTAGAAAAATTATGTAGCAACAAACTACATTTACAGAGGAGAAAGATCCTAACAGAACTCTCAAAACTGAAAATTGATAAATCAATGGGCCAGATTCGATGCCTCAAAGGAGACTAAATGAGCTTAGAGGCGCTGGTAGAACCAGTAATATAATTATTCAACTATTCTCTAGCTACAGGAGTAATTCTAGGGGACTAGAAAAGAGTGAACGTAGTCCCACTGCACAAAAGTGGAAGCAAGGAAGAGGAAAGCAGCTACCAACCAATGAGCCTTGCATCAGTAATAGGGAAATTGATGGAAACACTCTTAAAAGAAAAGAGTTGTAGATTATCTTAAATCTAGCAATTTACAGGTTCCCAAACAGCGTGGATTTACATGGGGGGGAGGGCCATCATGTCCGACAATGCTTATTGACTTTTTTGACTGGATGACTAAGATAATAGTTAAGGGGGAGTCGTAGCTGTATCATATCTAGACTTTAGTAAGGCTTTTGATACAGTCCCCCATCGCAGACTGTTAAATAAACCTGAAAGCTTGGGATTGGATACGGAGATGGTTGAATGGCTTAGATCTTGGTTGCAGGATAGAAAACAGAGGTGTAGTAAATGGAGTGCATTCACAGGAGGAATATGTTACCAGTGGAGTACCCCAGGGATCTGTACTTGGACCAGTGCTTTTTAAAATATTTGTTGGTGACATTGCAAATAGTATTGAAGGGAAAGTATACCTTTTTGTAGATGACACAATGGTATACAACAGGGTATGTACTGTACATCAGGAGGGCTAAAACGATTGATGATCTAGGTCATAGGTTCTCAAACTCGGTCCTCAGGACCCCACACAGTGCATGTTTTGCAGGTCTCCTCACAGAATCGCAAGTGAAATAATTAGCTCCACCTGTGGACCATTTAAAATGTGTCTGTGAGTAATTAATACACCTGTGCACTTGCTGGGTTACCTGCAAAACATGCACTGTGTGGGGTCCTGAGGACCGAGTTTGAGAACCCCTGATCTAGGTAGACTACAGGAATGGTCAAGAGTGTGGCAACTACAGTTTAATGCCAACAATGCAAAATCATGCACTTGGGTCACAAAACCCAAAGGCTCAATATAGCATAAATGGCACTATACTGGAAACTCCTGAGGAAAAAAGGGATCTAGGAGTCACTATTTCAGGTGACTTAAAGGCAGATGCTTGGTTGCATAGGGAGATGAATCCACAGCAAAAAAATAAGTAAAAATGCCAATGTATGCCAAAATCTTGTGCCGTGGGTTTAAAAACAAACAAAACACACCTGCAATTGAATCTGCCCTCATGTTTTTGTTACAGTGCCGTAGTGTGCAGGGAGGCAGCCATGGCACACAACACAGCCCAGCGAGACTGAATCGCTCACTCAGTCTCGCCTGTGGTGGTGTGTGTGCAGGCAGGGAGGTCTCAGGTGGTTTGGATTGGGTGACTCCATTTACCCCCCTCCTTCCCCCCCCTCCCCCTGTTCTGGTCCCTGTGCTATGTTTGGGGGATAGGGGTATTTAATTCCAGGCAAATACATCCGCCCGGGCAAATCACAGTGCAAATAGCCGCACATTATGGCAGCTCGATCTCACACAAGTGTTCGCAGCCCATAGAGTAGCAAGCACTTTTGTGTGAATTCGGGGTTCCGCCAGGTGAAGGGTGCAAGATGCATTTCTGGCGTTTTAATGCCGCCGGAGAACTCACCGTTTTCCTGGAATTTAATTCATTCTTTTATGTTTATGCGTAAAAAAAAAAAGGGCAATTTGTCAACAGCAAAGGGGGTTAAGGAAGAGAACATATGAGCATATGCATCCTTCTAACAGGAGGTAAGAGACAGTAACATGTAATACTATTGTGTAAACAAAGAAAGTGTGTTTAGGATTTTGGAGAGAGGTTAGTGATTAGGTTGGTTTATTTTAAGACAATGTGTCCTGTCATGAGACTTGCAATCCACTTTGAGCCTTTTGTGAAATCGATAAGCCAAACACATATCAGACGTTAGCTGCCAGCATGCTGCACGATGAGCTGGAACAGTTTGTCAAACATCAGTAATGGGTTTAAAGCCCACTCAGCAAATGTTTCTTGTGTACAGTACTGACATAACATATCAGCTCATGTCTCCAGAACTTTATATAGGTATGTTCTCCCTGTCATCAGTCTTCTTGTGACATGGAACTCTGCCAGCAAAAGTTTATTTGCTGCTTGTGAATGCAGCTGACAACCATTCCTTGTTCCCACCATTTATTAACTGAACATATATATGTTTATCCTCTGATGTATACAAAAAACAATGGTTGGCAGCAATCCTTTTAGTACATCTCCCTCCACCACGATGGCTGCCATTTTGTTTCTGCCTGTGAATTTCTCTTAAGAAAAAAAAAAATCAAATGAAATCCAGTAAAATATTGAGACTACAAAGTCATAATAGCTTTATGCAAATTGGATTTTACTTAACATATGTCTGCTATTAGTTCTTGATGTATAATTTTTTGGGGCTTGGAGTGTGTAACTGAAAGGCCTTATGGGCCCTACACATTGAGCATGCACAGGCGACGGGGCACCAGCGATGAACGAGCGCGGGGCCGCGCATCATTCATCGCTGGTGCCCCCACACTCAAAGATATGAACGGTATCTTGTTCATTAATGAACGAGATCGAAGTATTATCGCCCAGTGTGTAGGGCCTATTACTCCTCTACCTGGTACAGAAGGTGTAGAGGTTACGCTAGTCTTTAGCCGTCTGCTTGGACTTACTTTACCACTCCTGTAAAAAGATGGGAGGAAAATGATCTGATACTGAGCTTTCTGGAGAAATACCAGTATTTTGATTTAATCTACAGTTCTACAACATTGTATGCTGCCTCACATTTATTCATAATAGGCAAACACATGCGGATTCGCATCATGACGCGGCTCACTTCCAGTATCTACCGGAAGCGACGTCTGCGGCTCACAAATGCGTTCCATTACTATCGTAGCGCTGTTGGAAGCCAGTAACAGTTAATAACAGACGCTCCACCTATTATCATATCATGTGTGTATGTCGCCAAACACCTATGTCATGCGCATACACCATTAGCTCCTCATGCAGCTGCATTACTTGTATCGTGACGCGGCTCACTTCGGGTCGTTACCGGAAGTGACGTCTGCGGCTCACGGTTGCGGTTCACTATCATATTGGTGTTGTTAGAAACCAGTGGGATTAACTACACAGGAGCCCCACGCTTATACATCATGCCTAACAAGATGTGTATGCAGCCACACACTTAGGCTACGCGCATACATTGTTTGCATCGAGACGCGGCTCACTTCCAGTACTGACCGGAAGTGACGTCTGCGTTTCACCGATGCGTTCCACCCCGTCTCCGGCGCTGTTATACCAAAGACAGGCCGATTGCTGGCCGAATACACCCGGACCAATCATCTCAGTAACTCCGGAAATACCAGCTTACAGCCTCCGTTTGGAAAGCACGGAGGTACCGGAGGTGGTGTGGATCGGCGGGGACGGCTCATCGGGACTCCCCGCACGGCGCGGCATCAATTGCATCCGCTGAGGCTCTGGTGTGTGTCTCTGTTCAGATAACGGGACGGCACCAGGGAGCTGGGATCGAAGAAGCTCCTGCCCAGCGGTAATTGTGCATAAAAATTATTTTTCCTGCACCAGCCGTTCATTGCCATGAATTTGTGATATATGCAATCCTTTAAAAGCATACAGCCGTGAGTGATTCTTGCTTAGATTAAGTATCTACCAGTTTTATATTTTTGTGTACATATTGAACCCAGTACGTTTTATGACCTTCCAGGTGTTATTAATAATTAATCGTATGCAAATAAGAATATTCACTATTGATGTTTTTATTATAATTTGAATACGGAGCTACAATACAGTGCATATTTATATTATTGTGATATTTTACTATTGTTTCTTACCCCCGGGAGGTTGTTGTAATTCTTATATACATTTTATACAAATAAATGTTTTCAACTTTCTGATCGTCAAGCGCCACTTGTTGTTTGTTTATATAGTTTTGTTTTAAGGGACTGGCAATTCCCTTTTACAAGAGGCTGCTGACAATCATAGTGCAGTGCTACTCACCTGAGCGCATAGTTTTCCCTCTTTTTTTTTTTTTTTTTTTTTTTAGGTTCTACAGTAACATTGCAAACTGCATTAAATGCGAAAGATACCAACTTTTTAGCTACTAACGCATCTGGGAAACAAGGAAGTTGCTATGCTGGCTGGTGCATGCAGACACCCACTGCTAATTAGAGCACCTATGGGACACCTTCTGTAGGGCTTCTATTACTGTAGTTTCAGTCTGCTGCTTTATGCTCCACATGTGCTAATCACAAAATCTTGCAGCTGCCGTACATGGCTGAAAGTAGGATATAATTTTTTTTTTATTTTTTTTTATTTGTTTTTAAGAGATTTGAGTGGAAATCCCCTTGAACACCATTTGGCATCCAAGTAATGGAGATACCACAAGTCTGTCTATTGGCGCAAGCTTTTTTTTTTCATTTAATTTATGATTGTATTCAACGTAAGGTGTGCCATACCTGTTCTTATTATGTGGCTCTTTGTAGTAGTAAGAACGAAGCTGGTATGCATACTTCTTCCTGTTTGGTTGTTGATTGATAAACTGTTTTAGTTTCCACAGTGAAGATTGTGAGATAACGACTCTGGTGGTTTGGAATTTATGCCTCTGAGCTATGGGCAGCGCAGCACTGGATTCTGGGCACAGACAGACCTGTGACTTATCACGTGTACCCTGGAGTTTCAAGTGGAAAATATACAGGAACAGATTGGGAGGGAACACTGTCACAGCAGGTGGACTTAGCGTTGCCTTTTCTTTTTCTTTTTTTTTTTTTTAATAGTGTTAACTTGCATGGGTCATTTTATACTTGCCACGATGGCTGAATATTTGCACAGGAAAAACAGATGTAAGGTTTCTCTTTTAGCAGTGAGACCACATGGCACTCACTGAGTTTTATAAAGCAGCACACCCATTTCTTCCCAGATTGGGACAAAAAAAATCAAGCAAGTTTGCTGCATTGCAAAACCATGCTGCACTGCAGGCGAGGCAGGCTAGACATGTGCAGAGACTTTTAACTGAGTGTTGTATCCAAACTCAAATCTAAATTGCTGTGTAAAAATAAAGCCTGTATTGTGGGCTACATGCAAAAACAGCCAGTATTTTCCTTGCCTGCAAAAAAGCTATTTATTTGCCCTGCTTGCAATGCAACATGGTTTGTTCTAAATACAAAGTTTTTTGCTTTGCTCCAACCTCAGAACCAGGCCCACAATGTTTATATACATAACCTTTTCTAGTTTGTTACAGTCTCAATAAATCTGTTTATTGCGGAGTTCTTGTTTTCATTTGTTGGTTGGAGTTTTCATATCAATTCCGCACTGCTGACATTTCTTCCCACTTGTTGTTTATGCTTGTAGCTACATGCTTTATCTAGCTCATCCTCCCACATGACATTATGGTGGTTAAACAAATGTCTATCCAATAGTAATGTTTTTCTAGGATATTTCGCTACAGTAAAATAATTTTTTTTTTTTTCCCCTGGAGAGTTTCTGGCACATACCCGCAATGGGTAGTTACACACACTGGCTGTGGTGTATTTAACCAGAATGTGAGCAAATGGTGATCAGAAAATCTGACAAGTACATGCACCATTCTCAAATTTGTTACATTATGTCTGACAAACTCTAATTGCAGCAAGCTGTTCCGTGCAAGATCTGTTTGTTATTTGTATTAATAGCTATTTTGAACAGAACACTTTCGGAGTTTGCCTTTTAGACAATGAGTATAAGCGCATGTTAAACTTCTCGTTGGTTCACAGCCCTAAAGTTTTTCTGTAGTTCTATGCTAGCAACTTTTTTTTATTTTTTTTATTTAAGTGGGGGGTGGCAAGGTGCTATCAACTGGGTGTTCACAGCACGCTCTTCATGTCCTGCACATACCACCTCTCTAGTATAGGTTTATTCTGTACAGTCATTTTAAATACCCATTCAGTAAACCATTAACTCGTTTTATGGCATTTCCCATGGATTTTGTCCCGAGTTGGTAAAAATGTACACACTTGAATCTTTAATCACTTAACAGACTACTTTTTTTTTTCTTTTTTTTTGAGTGAATTAGGTGAAGAACATGTATTTAACCTTATCCAAAAAGATTTTAGTTTAAAAATAAAATACAAATGTTTTGTTTTATATTTGTTAAAAAAAAAAGATTTGTGTTCTTTTAAACATAGAACATTTGAACCATCGTGACTTTAATTTTAAGATCCGGGCCAACCACCAGGTACATGGGGGTGGGGGCCTGTTAATTTACACTTCCTCAGCAACTGCTATTGTCTGCAGCCGCTGGATGGCATGGCAAGGCAAACACTGGGAGGGGGTTGCTGGAAGGAAGAAGGTACATCTGAGAGCAGCAACAGAGGGAAGTTTCATTTCCCTGAAGCTGCAAACACTGGGCACAATTTAATTCTGAAAGAGAGGAATAGCGCTGGGAATTGGTTACCGGTGCTATTCAGTACAGCTTAATGTAAGTTGGAGAATGCCCGTTCTCCCAGATTAAAAAAAAAAAGATTAAAAAAAAAAGCATATTAAAACATACACATTACAGTTGGAGTACACAGGCATGGTGCAGTGACTTCATATACAAAAAACGAGATTTATGGTAAGAACTTACCGTTGTTAAATCTTTATGCGAGGTACACTGGGCTCCACAAGGATAGACATTGGTGTGTAGAGTAGGATCTTGATCCGAAGCACCAACATGCTCAAAAGCTTTGACCTTCTTCCCAAGATGCATAGCACCACCTCCTATATCACCCTGCCTCCGTGCACAGGAGCTCAGTTTTGTTAACCAGCCCAATGCAGTAGCAAGGAAAAGAGACGACAACTGCAAGTTGCCACAAACACCACACTCTCCCGACAGGAGAAAGTGTCAGCGGCTATAGCCACACCAACCCAAAGAAGCTAAGTACGTCAGGGTGGGCGCCTTGTGGAGCCCAGTGTACCTCGCAGAAAGAGATTTAACAACGGTAAATTCTTACCATAAATCTCGTTTTCTGCTGCGGAGTACACTGGGCTCCACAAGGATAGATATTGGGGATGTCCTAAAGCAGTTCCTTATTGGAGGGGACGCACTGTAGCAGGCACAAGAACCCCGCGCCCAAAGGAAGCATCCTGGGAAGCGGCAGTATCGAAGGCATAGAACCTTATAAACGTGTTCCGAGAACCACGTTGCCGCCTTGCACAATTGTTCAAGGGTCGCACCATGGCGGGCCACCCAAGAAGGTCCAACAGACCGAGTAGAACGGGCTGTAATGTGAGCAGGAGCGGACAGACCAGCCTTCACATAAGCATGTGCAATCACCATTCTAATCCATCTGGCCAAAGTCTACTTGTGAGCAGGCCAGCCACGTTTGTGAAAACCAAACCGAACAAAGTGAATCAGACTTCCTAATAGAAGCAGTACTCTCCACATAGATACGGAGAGCCCGTACCACATCCAAAGACCGCTCTTTGGGAGACAAGTCAGGAGAGACAAGGGCCGGGACCACAATCTCCTGCTTAAGGTGGTGTCTTCGTTCCACCTTAGGTAAATATTCGGGACTAGTCCGAAGAACCGCCCGGTCACGGTGACCAAACCGATATGGGGAGCTACAAGACAAGGCACCCAAATCTGACACTCTTCTAGCGGAGGCAATAGCCAGCAGAAACACCACCTTAAGGGAAAGCCACTTAAGGTCAGCTGAGCCAAGAGATTGAAACAGAGACTCTTGTTACGCCTCCAAAACCATCAGCAAGTCCCAAGGAGCCACAGGCGGGACATAGGGAGGTTGGATACGCAACACACCCTGAGTAAAGGTATGATCATCAGGTAAGGTCGCAATTTTTCTCTGAAACCACACCGACAAGTCAGAAATATGAACCTTGAGGGAAGCCAGACGCAGGCCTAAGTATAGTCCCTGCTGAAGAAAAGCCAAAAGCTTGGCTGTACTAAACTTGGAAGCGTCATAATTGTTAGATGCGCACCAAACAATGTAAGAATGCCAGACCCTGTGGTAAATCCGAGCAGAAGCCGGTTTCCGGGCCCGCAACATAGTTTGAATGACCGCCTCAGAAAACCCTTTAGCCCTCAAGATGGAAGCTTCAAGAGCCACGCCGTCAAAGACAGCTGGGCCAGGTCCTGGTAGACACAGGGGCCCTGAACGAGAAGGTCTGGGCATTGTGGAAGTAGAAGAGGACGCTCTAACGAGAGGCCCTGGAGGTCTAAGAACCAGTGCCGTCTGGGCCACGCTGGAGCTTTGAGAAGCAGGATTCCTCCTTCCTACTTGAACTTCCGAATTACCCTGGGCAGGAGTGACACCGAAGGGAACACGTGCGGCAGCCGAAACCTCCATGGCACCGCCAGCGCATCCACGAATGCTGCTTGAGGATCCCTTGTTCTTGCTCCGAATACCGGAACCTTGTGATTGTGTCGAGACGCCATCAAATCCACATCTGGAAGACCCCACCTTTCCACTAGGAGTTGAAACACTTTTGGATGGAGGCCCCACTCCGGCGTGTATGTCCTGACGACTGAGAGAGTCCGCTTCCCAATTCAGGACTCCCGGAAAGAATATTGCCGATATGGCCGGTAGATGGCGTTCCACCCATTGAAGAATCTGTGAGACTTCCTTCATTGCCAAGCGGCTTCGAGTGCCGCCTTGATGATTTATGTAAGCCACTGTGGCGGCGTTGTCCAACTGTAGCTGAACAGGACTGTTCTGTATTAAATGCTGGGCCAGAAGTTGAAGACTGCCCGCAATTCCAGAATGTTTATCCACCAACCCTGAAGGGAGTGTTGATCCAGCACAGCGCCCCAACCCTTTAGACTGGCATCCGTTGTTAACAGGACCCAGTTGGGTATCCAGAAGGGACGACCCTTGCACAATCGTTGGTCCTGGAGCCACCAGTACAGCGATAGACGAAACTCCACAGTCAATGAGATCATTTGAGACCTGATCCGGTGAGGCAGGCCGTCCCACTTGGCCAGAATCAGCCTCTGGAGAGGGCGAGAATGAAATTGAGCATACTCCACCATGTTGACTGCTGACACCATGAGGCCCAGCACCTGCATCGCCGAATGTATCAACACTTGTGGATGAAAGAGGAAGCAACGAATCCTGTCCTGAAGCTTCAGGACTTTCTCCTGAGACAAGAACAACCTCTCGTTGTGAGTGTCCAATAGCACTCCCAGGTGCACCATGCTCTGAGCAGGGACCAGGGAGGATTTCTTCCAGTTCATGAGCCACCCATGGGCTTGCAGAAACCGGACAGTCGGACCTAGGTGACGTAGGAGAATTTCTGGGGAATTTGCCAGGATCAACAAGTCGTCCAGAAACTGTAGGATCCTGACCACTTGACAGCGGAGTACTGCCGTCATCACCGCCATAACTTTGGTGAAGCCTCGCGGAGCCGTAGTTAAACCAAAAGGTAATGCCCGAAACTGGTAATGGAGGTTGCCAACCGCAAACCTCAGGTATTGCTGATGTGACACTGCTATAGGAATATGCAGGTAAGCATCCTGTATATCCAGGGAGACCATATAATCCCCAGGTTCCAAGGCCAGAACAATAGAGCGAAGGGTTTCCATACAGAACTTAGAGATTCTCACAAACTTGTTCAATGCCTTGAGGTTGAGAATGGGCCGATGGGACCCATTCGGTTTCGGGACTAGAAACAGCGGATAATAGCACCCCTGGCCGCTCTGAGCAAGAGGCACCTGTACTACCACTCCTGTGTCCAGGAGGGTCCGTTCCACTGAATGAAGTCTTTGTCAAGCAAAATCGATGAGGGGGACGGTTTTTGAAGGCTATGGCGTAACCTCGAGTGATGGCTTCCCGTACCCAGGCATCTGAAGTGGTCTTCAACTATTCCTGGGTATACCCTAGAAGCCGGCCCCCCACCCTGGGGTCCCCCAGGGGGAGGCCTGCCCCGTCATGCAGCAGGCTTATCGGTCTTTGCTGCTGGCTGACGGGCAGCCCAGGCTCTTTTGGGCTTCGGCTTACCAGGTTTGGAAGTGCGGGCCTGTTTGTGGTACATCTGATCGTTTGCTTTACCTAAAGGACGAAAGGAAGTACTTTTAGCCTTTGGCACAGAAGGAGCAATACTTGGCAGACAGGCTGTTTTGGCAGTATCCAAATCAGCCACTATCTTATTTAAGTCCTCCCCGAACAGGATATCTCCCTTTTTAAAAGGGAGTACCTGCAGGGTTTTTCTAGAATCCAGATCCACAGACCAAGATCTCAGCCACAATATCCGGCGAGCCAGGACTGACGTAGTAGAAGCCTTGGCTGCCAGAACACCGGCATCAGAAGCCGCCTCTTTAATATAGTGAGAAGCTGTGACAATATATGTCTAGCATGGTCAGAAGAGATTTCAGCTTCCAACTCTTGGGCCCACGCTTCAATAGCTTCTGCAGCCCATGTCACTGCAATAGTGGGCCTCTGCACAGCGCCCGTGAGGGTGTAAATCGCTTTCAGACAACCCTCCACACGTTTATCCGTAGGCTCTTTCAGAGACGTGACGGTAGTGACAGGTAGAGCTGAGGAAACCACCATCCTTGCCACATGCGAGTCCACTGGAGGAGGTGTCTCCCAATTTTAAACTGCTCTGGCGCGAGGGGATAGCGAGCAAGCAGCTTCTTGTGAGGCATGAACTTCTTACCTGGATTTTCCCAGGATTCCTGACTTATATCAACCAGGTGATCAGAATGAGGTAAAACTTGTTTAACCACCTTCTGACGCTTGAACCTACCCAGTTTCTTAGGAGGAACGGACGGCTCGGCATCATCCGTAATCTGTAGAATTAACTTTATAGCCTCCAATAGATCAGGAACATCCACTTGTGAATCACTATCCCCATCTGTATTATCAGTGTCAGAATCTGTGGGGTCAGTGTAAACGCCATCCTCATCAGACGAGGTGTCAATGACAGCAGTGGATTGTGAGGAAATAATGACCCGCTTAGAGGACTCCTTGGTCTTAGGCGGGCGAGGGTTAAACTTTTCAGTAGTCAGGGACTGGTTCAATTTTTGTAACTGAGTGGACAAGTGCATCTGCCTACGGCGGATTAACCGCGGGGACAATATACGGTTGGACCGGCATAGGAGTTAGTTTAGTAACTAGCGTATTCAGTAGCGTGTAGACAGTAGCCCACGGCGGGTGATTCTGGACCCCCGTTGCTATAGTCCCACTTGGGGGCTAGGAACCCCCCAGAACCAGAGCCCTCAGCTGCTATATTTTCCTCAAAAGTATCTGTGGCCTCAGCACCACTACCAGTGTGTTCAGCCCCAGGACCATTACCCTCCTCAGCAGACATGTTATAACTTGCAGTATAAGGTAACATAGTACAATTTGTCAGTAGCACAATACCTGACCCAAACCCCTGCACAGTGTAGTCAGCACAAACAGGGATTCAGAAGAGAGATGGTGACTAATATCACAGAGAAAAATACAATTTAAGTATATCTTGTGAATATCCTATATCATGTATTACAAACCTGACGCACCTAGCCCCCTCAGGTTATAGAATATAGGATAGCAAGCTGATTGAGACACGAAATGGAGGTCACACAGCAAGCCAATGCGCACACACATAGTCACAGTTTGTACAGTACAATGCCGAAGTTATTACAAGCAATAATACTGCACTGGACCAGCTCAATAATATAGCTATATAATCAATAGATATACATCCAGTCTTTACTGTGCAGTGTTATATCTCCGGGTACTTGTACTAAATAACCCTGACCAAATGCACTTTTTCTTAACTAACTGTCTAAACGACATGTAGAATACTTAAGTGTCTTGTAAAGGCACAGCGCTGGCTTTTAGTTGGCTTACAAAGGAGGATTTGCCCAAGCAGTCCCAGGAACAGTGTAGCTTGGGAAATGGCGCCCAAACATTAACTGGGAGTGAGGGAGAGAGAGAGAGATGCAGCTCCAGGGCGGGAACATTTACTGTAAATGGGGCCGGGGGAGGGGCTACAGGTCTAAGCCTTATCCCCCTGCTGGACTTCACCACTGGTACTGTGGGCTGCATAAGAAACTGTTTTTAGGAGAAAACCGACCTGTGCCCTTGCCCTGGTGGCTTAGTGGGGGTCCCTGTACTGCCACAGTGTCCACGGCAGCGCGTGCGGCCTGCCTCCCTCCGGCTGCGCCGGATCGCGATAAAGCATGGGTCCCGCAAGCGGGACCCACTTACCTCCTCCCGAAGTGCGGCCACGCGATCCCGGAGAGCCCCAGCTGTGTGTGACTGACTTGGAAGAAAACCGGAGCCTCCTGCTGTAGGTACCCGGCAACCATGGCGCGGGAGTGTACAGCGCCCCTGGGGGAGAGATGGAGCTGCAGCAGGTGATGTCTACTGACATCTTACACAATCTGTGCCTCTGCTGCAGCCCTTGTAGTCTTCTTTTTTTCCTCAGAAAAAGCTTTTTCTAGAGCTGCTGTGAGCAGCCCTTCCTGTTACATGCTTGCACTGCAAGCACCAACTACAAAACAGCTCCTGTGCACGGAGGCAGGGTGATATAGGAGGCGGCGCTATGCATCTTGGGAAGGTGGTCAAAGCTTTTGAGCCTGTTGGTGGTTCGGATCAAGATCCTACTCTACACCCCAATGTCTATCCTTGTGGAGCCCAGTGTACCCCGCAGCAGAAAGCCTATTATAAGGTAATACAACTTGTAGTATTCCACATTGCTTGTGGTTTTCATTTGAGTGAGCTGACCCAATGCAGTGAATTCACCCACACAGCATAGAAATAGAGAGGGTGAACCAGATCAGAGCGGTACTAAATCTGCCTAGCATCAGCTAAGACACCACAAATTACTCCCCTAACAATACTATAGGACAGGAGAAAACCACAACTAACATTCTTATTTTCAATTTCCTTTATCTGAGTACATTGTATGCTTAATCTATCTACGTAAATTCAGCTGTAATAGGACTAATGAGCAGTACAAAATATGAATTATTTTACAATCTTTTAATAAAACCTATCAAAGCCTAATAACTTTGGAGTGTAAGTTATAAAAACTTTGCTCAATTATGTTTAAATGATTTCTAATAGATATTGAAGTAATGTTTCACAGTATTAATATAATCACAATTAATTTTTTTAAATTAAAACATTAATGCAAAAAAAAACAAAACAAACTGGTTTATTTAAAAAAAAAAAGGGATAAACGAAAAGGATTTTCCTTTTCTCCCAACCCTGATATTTATTTATCTATTTTTTTTTTTTTTAACCACATATTGTTAAGTCCTGAGGTGCGAGCAGAAATCCAACAAAACTAGTGCCACAATGCTGTTTTGCACCAGCATCGCGACCGGCACATGGAGAATGGCCATTCTCACGGCTAAACACCTTTTTTAAGGCGCAAGTACCGGCATTCTCCAACATAAAAGTACCCTAAATTGAATCGCTCCAGGGCCTCCTTCCCGGCGCTATTCACATCATGTTTAATTAAACCGACCCCATAGATTGTGTTCACTGCAAGTTACATGAGTGTATATCTATATATGAAGGAGAGAGCAGTGTTAACTGTATTGCAGGAAATGTTGTGGTTTTTTTCTCTTTTGTAATAAGAGTATATTTTGGTAGGAAATCTTTTCTATTCTGGCGATACAGCTACTCATCCACTCATTACCATCTCAAATTACTGATTTGTATCTGATTTCAGGATGGAAAGTACACCACTATCTTACATTGTACAGTGTTAATGGTATGCTTCATTGCCGCTCTGCAGGCACAAGCTGCGGCACAAGTGTGAAAATCTATCTTTAACGGAATATATTCTCATTCGTGCGAATATCGAATTAGAAAATCATGGCAGCAACTCAATGAATAAAAGCAGGCAGCCATGGCCAAGAGTTGCTGTTCAGACCATGCAGAATAATATAGGATGTGATTTAAGCAACTGACAGCAAATGATTGTTCATGTCCTATTTTTGATATCTCAAGAAATTGTGATCTCCTGGGATTTTGATGTGCAACAGTTTGTACAGGTAATTGTGCAAAAAAAACATCCATTGAATGATCAGATTGTTTCTGGCGAAAAGGTGACGTAATTCGGTGGATGTGGTTCAGCAGCTAATCATCTCTCCAGGTTCAGCTCCTGTCAGAGTGAGGCTACAGTAGGCCACCAAAACTGGACAGATGGAGGTTGAATAAACATTACCTAAGTTGTCTTGTCTCTTTCTCTGCAGCATGCAGTTGATTGTTATCCTTTATTTATATGGTGCCACAAGGGATCAGCAGTGCCCATTAGACCGTAATAATAATTTATTTATATAGCGCTCTTTCTCCAACAGGCTTTACAGATATCAAAAACAATGCACATGATACAGAGGATTTGAGTAATACCGACATAAAAGAAAACCTTAAGCACACAGAAAGCATGATTGGTGTAGGCATTTTGGGTAATAACTTCCAAGGGTTGTGTATTCCACCCTCAGGTGCAGCAGCCATCTTGGGTGCACAGCGTAGGATTACCCAGGGTGGAATAGTCTACCCCTAGAAGAAGTCCTCACGTCACAATCCAAGTCCTGCAGAATCAACGCGTTTCGTGGTTCCGCCCCTTTGTCAAGATCCGTTGCAGGTGACTCGGTCCTCCATAAAAATGGAGTGTTCATTCATTGTTATATAATCGTTATAAATATATGCACATATCCATCACACAGTCACCATAATATGGGGATGGGGAGAAGAGAAGAAAAACAGATATATAATCGTTATAAATATATGCACGTTATAACAATGAATGATTGTGAATATTGCATAGGTTAGGATTGTATCTTAATGTAAAATGTATGTTAATATTTTAAATTATTCCGGACCAATCCATTATATGTGCAATTTATGGAACACTTCCCATAAATTTATTCCATATAAACAGATATGTAAATATTCTGAAGCAAATTAAAAGGAGCTTTAAATGTGCATGAAAGGATGATGTGATTGATGAAAACACCTGTGATGTGTTACCCAACCAATCAGGAAGTAGGACTGGGTATTTTTATGGAGGACCGAGTCACCTGCAACGGATCTTGACAAAGGGGCGGAACCCCGAAACGCGTTAATTCTGCAGGACTTGGATTGTGACGTGAGGAGAATACAGCCCGCTTGTATGCCTGAGGCTGTTGCCAGAACAGCACGCTGAGATATTCCGGATCTTCTCAGCGGTAGTGCACAGCCTCAACCTTTAGCGGGTACGATCCTCTCCACCTGTTACAATGTTTTAATAGGACGTGCTACTATCTTGATATATTTTATCACTGTTTGTATATTAAATATCCCTGCTGGGAATTTTTCCCATTTTATATCTTTATGGTGTTTGTATCACTGCTGATGCGCTGAGTCAGGTCTTGACAGTGGGAACGTGATTGAAGAAATCAGGGACGTTTAAAAAGAAACCTTTTGATGAACGCTTCAAGGGGTTAAAAAGTAAGTGTCAGTCTATAAGAGAGGAGAGAGACACTTATGGGAAACCCCTGAAACAACCTCTAAAAACGGTGTTTGTGACCTTTTAAAATTTATAAATTTCCACTTCTAATGTTGGGATCAGCGCTGAGAGCCTAACCTCACTTGTTTGTATATATTGGTAATTGGTGCAGGTGTACACCACGAGGGAAGGACCAGCTGCTAATCTAGAAGGCGCAGTATAAGAGAATAAAACGTTTTTGTTTACCCCTAGAAGAGATGACACAAAATGGGGGTAATTTCAGGGTCCTACAGTTCAGAGTAGGGTTTCATCAAAATCATCAGGCCTATGTATTTTTCATCCCGTCCACAAGTGTACCATATGAGGTAGCCATGTTGGGCGCACTTTGAAGGTTACACTGTGGGAGGTGAGCCATACAAGGTCCAAGTTCATATATGGGAAAACTGATGCTTATGTAGTAGTATGATGTACCCTGCATGTAGGGCACAATGGCAAGGTATGCAATCAGTGGAGGTAAACACTACAGGAAAAGCACACAGTGGGGTTGAAAAAAAAAAAAGGGGGGAATAAACAATAACAGGTAACTAGTGGCAGAAGAAAATTGGGATAACATTATTTTGATAAGATCATAGTACGGGTGGGTAGGAGAATGTGGGAGGCACTCTCAGAAGCAATGGGGATGTCCCTGCTGAGCCTGGTCCTCTTCCCCCACAGTTCCCTGTTCATCTTGAGGGTTAGGCCCAGGGGCAGACTTGATGTTCTCAGCCAGAGAGGTGGTAAGCCTGGTCCTGGTGTTCTCATGGTAGAGGTGAGGAGAGGCCACATAAAGATCCTGAGTATTGTGGTTGTAATGCAGTCCTTCTGTTATCTGGTTTGTTTGCCTTCTGTTTTCCTTCGGTTTAACACAGGTATAACACTGCTATTGATTTTAGCTGCCACTTGATAACTAGCCACTTCATATACAAGGCACTACAGCGTCCTGATCTATGCTGAATAAATAAGTCTACAGACACATGTTTGTCCTGATTACAAACCCCTCCCCCACACAGCAACCCTCCACCTCCAGCAAAAGGTGTATATCAAATCTAACAAAATGTAAGGTCAGTAAATCCCCACTCAATCACTAAGTTTTTTTCAGATTACAGATATTAATCCATTTAGAACAACTTTCTAAACTTTTAACCATACAATGTAATGTGTAATAGTCTGCAGTATTTACCGAATAAAACTTTAGCAAGAAATTTGCAATAGTCTGCAGTATTTACCGAATAAAACTTTAGCAAGAAATTTGCAATAGTCTGCAGTATTTACCTGTTGACGAAAAGGAGAGACAGGAGTCCATTTTGATATCAGTTGAAGATGTAACTAATGACATACAGGTATAACACTGCTATTGATTTTAGCTGCCACTTGATAACTAGCCACTTAATATACTAGGCACTACAGCGTACTGTAGGACTGGCGTCCTGATCTATACAGTACATAATCAAATGCGCAAACAAGAAAACTGCACAGTTCTGTAAACCTGAGGTTAGGTGCCATCAAAGGGAGTATGGAGTATAAAATAGTGCAAGGAAAAAAAAGGCCCCTGCTCTTGTGAGCTTATAATTTATATTAAACAACATGGATCCATACTATCTTGTGTTCTTGTGTCACTGGTTCATGACTGTGATATAATGCAAAGGGAAATATTTTCTTGGCAGACTCTATTTCCTTTCATACTCATCTGAGCATTGCATAAATGCTTCAATCTACCATAGTATTGGTGCTGACCATGTGAATCCCAGTCTCACACCAAGCTGCTGAATATCTGATACCTCCTTACATGCACAACTGCAGGTCACAGCTAGAGCGAATCATCTCCTCTGTTCTGTTCCTCTGTGGCCACTGAACTAGTTTCTTTCTTTATTTTCCCCTTTTTATGAAGCTCTTATTTATTGTGATAAGGTAAATCAACAAAGACCAGCATAAAAGTACAAGTAAACCTGGGCATACACTATACAGTTTTCTCTGACGTCCTAGTGGATGCTGGGACTCCGTCAGGACCATGGGGAATAGCGGCTCCGCAGGAGACAGGGCACAAAATTTAAAAGTTTGACCACTAGGTGGTGTGTACTGGCTCCTCCCCCTATGACCCTCCTCCAAGCCTCAGTTAGGTTTTTGTGCCCGTCCGAGCAGGGTGCAATCTAGGTGGCTCTCCTAAAGAGCTGCTTAGAAAAAGTTTGTTAGGTTTTTTATTTTCAGTGAGTCCTGCTGGCAACAGGCTCACTGCAACGAGGGACTTAGGGGAGAAGAAGTGAACTCACCTGCGTGCAGGATGGATTTGCTTCTTAGGCTACTGGACACTAGCTCCAGAGGGACGATCACAGGTACAGCCTGGATGGGTCACCGGAGCCGCGCCGCCGACCCCCTTGCAGATGCCGAATAGAGAAGAGGTCCAGAAACCGGCGGCAGAAGACGTCTCAGTCTTCATGAGGTAGCGCACAGCACTGCAGCTGTGCGCCATTGCTCTCCGCACACTTCACACCAGCGGTCACTGAGGGTGCAGGGCGCTGGGGGGGGCGCCCTGGGCAGCAATGTAATATACCTATTCTGGCTAAAATATATCACATATAGCCCCTGGGGCTATATGGATGTATTTAACCCCTGCCAGGTTCCAAAAAAACCGGGAGAAGAAGCCCGCCGAAAAGGGGGCGGGGCCTATTCTCCTCAGCACACAGCGCCATTTTCCTGCCCAGCTCCGCTGCGAGGAAGGCTCCCAGGACTCTCCCCTGCACTGCACTACAGAAACAGGGTAAAAACAGAGAGGGGGGGCACTTATTGGCGATATTTATAATATTTGAGCTGCTATAAAGGGAACACACTTATTAAGGTTGTCCCTATATATATTTATAGCGCTTGGGTGTGTGCTGGCAAACTCTCCCTCTGTCTCCCCAAAGGGCTAGTGGGGTCCTGTCTTCTATCAGAGCATTCCCTGTGTGTCTGCTGTGTGTCGGTACGTGTGTCTCGACATGTATGAGGACGATGTTGGCGTGGAGGCGGAGCAATTGCCTGTAATGGTGATGTCACCCCCTAGGGAGTCGACACCAGAATGGATGGCTTTGTTTATGGAATTACGGGATAGTGTCAGCACGCTACAAAAGTCGGTTGACGACATGAGACAGCCGGCAAACCAGTTAGTACCTGTCCAGGCGTCTCAGACACCGTCAGGGGCTGTAAAACGCCCTTTACCTCAGTCGGTCGACACAGACCCAGACACTGACACTGAATCCAGTGTCGACGGTGAAGAAACAAACGTATTTTCCGGTAGGGCCACACGTTATATGATCACGGCAATGAAGGAGGCTTTGCATATCTCTGATACTGCAAGTACCACAAAAAGGGGTATTATGTGGGGTGTGAAAAAACTACCGATAGTTTTTCCTGAATCAGAGGAACTGAATGAAGTGTGTGATGAAGCGTGGGTTACCCCAGATAGAAAACTGCTAATTTCAAAGAAGTTATTGGCATTATACCCTTTCCTGCCAGAGGTTAGGGCGCGCTGGGAAACACCTCCTAGGGTGGATAAGGCGCTCACACGCTTATCAAAGCAAGTGGCGTTACCGTCACCTGATACGGCCGCCCTCAAGGATCCAGCTGATAGGAGGCTGGAGAATACATTAAAAAGTATATACACACATACGGGTGTTATACTGAGACCAGCAATCGCCTCAGCCTGGATGTGCAGTGCTGGCGTGGCTTGGTCGGAGTCACTGTCTGAAAATATTGATACCCTGGATAGGGACAGTATTTTACTGACTATAGAGCAGTTAAAGGATGCATTTCTTTATATGCGAGATGCACAGAGAGATATTTGCACTCTGGCATCAAGAGTAAGTGCGATGTCCATATCTGCCAGAAGAAGTTTATGGACGCGCCAGTGGTCAGGTGATGCGGATTCCAAACGACATATGGAAGTATTGCCGTATAAGGGGGAGGAATTATTTGGGGTCGGTCTATCGGATCTGGTGGCCACGGCAACGGCCGGAAAATCCACCTTTTTACCCCTGGTCACCTCCCAGCAGAAAAAGCCGCAGTCCTTTCGTTCCTATAAGAACAAACGAGCAAAAGGACATTCCTATTTGCCCCGAGGCAAAGGAAAGGGTAAGAGACTGCAACAAGCAGCTCCTTCCCAGGAGCAGAAGCCCTCCCCGGCTTCTACAAAGGCGTCAGCATGACGCTGGGACCTTACAAGCAGACTCAGGGGCGGTGGGGGGTCGCCTCAAACATTTCAGCGCACAGTGGGCTCACTCGCAGGTGGACCCCTGGATCCTGCAGGTAGTATCTCAGGGTTACAGGTTGGAATTCGAGAAGTCCCCTCCTCGCTGTTTCCTAAAGTCTGCTTTGCCAACGTCTCCCTCCGACAGGGCGACGGTATTGGAGGCCATTCACAAGCTGTATTCTCAGCAGGTGATAGTCAAGGTACCCCTCCTACAACAGGGACAGGGGTATTACTCCACGCTATTTGTGGTACCGAAGCCGGACGGCTCGGTAAGACCGATTCTAAATCTAAAATCTCTGAACCTGTACATACAAAAATTCAAGTTCAAGATGGAGTCACTCAGAGCAGTGATAGCTAATCTGGAAGAAGGGGATTTTATGGTGTCCTTGGACATCAAGGATGCTTACCTTCATGTTCCAATTTGTCCTTCACACCAAGGGTACCTCAGGTTCGTGGTCCAAAACTGTCATTATCAGTTTCAGACGCTGCCGTTTGGATTGTCCACGGCACCCCGGGTCTTTACCAAGGTAATGGCCGAAATGATGATCCTTCTTCGAAGAGAAGGCGTCTTAATTATCCCTTACTTGGACGATCTCCTGATAAGGGCAAGATCCAGAGAACAGCTGGAGGTCGGAGTAGCACTAACCCAAGTAGTGCTCCAACAACACGGGTGGATTCTGAATTTTCCAAAATCCCAACTGATCCCGACGACACGTCTGTTGTTCCTAGGGATGATTCTGGACACTGTTCAGAAAAAGGTATTTCTTCCGGAGGAGAAAGCCAGGGAGTTATCCGATCTAGTCAGGAACCTCCTAAAACCAGGAAAAGTATCTGTGTATCAATGCACAAGAGTCCTGGGAAAAATGGTAGCTTCTTACGAAGCGATTCCATTCGGCAGATTCCATGCACGAACTTTTCAGTGGGATCTGCTGGACAAATGGTCCGGATCGCATCTGCAGATGCATCAGCGGATAAAATTGTCCACAAGGACAAGAGTGTCTCTGCTATGGTGGTTGCAGAGTGCTCATCTGTTAGAGGGCCGCAGATTCGGCATACAGAACTGGGTCCTAGTGACCACGGATGCCAGCCTGAGAGGCTGGGGAGCGGTCACACAGGGAAGAAACTTCCAGGGCGTGTGGTCAAGCCTGGAGACGTCTCTTCACATAAATATACTGGAGCTAAGAGCAATCTACAATGCTCTAAGCCTGGCAAAACCTCTGCTTCAGGGTCAGCCGGTGTTGATTCAGTCGGACAACATCACGGCAGTCGCCCACGTAAACAAACAGGGCGGCACAAGAAGCAGGAGGGCAATGGCAGAAGCTGCAAGGATTCTCCGCTGGGCAGAAAATCATGTGTTAGCACTGTCAGCTGTGTTCATCCCGGGAGTGGACAACTGGGAAGCAGACTTCCTCAGCAGACACGATCTGCACCCGGGAGAGTGGGGACTTCATCCAGAAGTCTTCCACATGATTGTGGTCCATTGGGAAAGACCAATGGTGGACATGATGGCGTCCCGCCTCAACAAAAAACTGGACAGGTATTGCGCCAGGTCAAGAGACCCTCAGGCAATAGCTGTAGACGCTCTGGTAACACCATGGGTGTACCAGTCAGTGTATGTGTTTCCTCCTCTGCCTCTCATACCAAAAGTACTGAGAATTATACGGCAAAGGGGAGTAAGAACGATACTCGTGGCTCCGGATTGGCCAAGAAGAACTTGGTACCCGGAACTTCAGGAGATGCTCACGGAAGATCCGTGGCCTCTACCTCTAAGACGGGACCTGCTTCAGCAGGGACCGTGTCTATTCCAAGACTTACCGCGGCTGCGTTTGACGGCATGGCGGTTGAACGCCGAATCCTAAGGGAAAAAGGCATTCCGGAAGAGGTCATCCCTACCCTGGTAAAAGCCAGGAAGGAGGTGACTGCACAACATTATCACCGCATTTGGAGAAAATATGTTGCGTGGTGTGAGGCCAGGAAGGCCCCGACGGAGGAATTTCAACTGGGTCGATTCCTACATTTCCTGCAAACAGGATTGTCTATGGGCCTCAAATTAGGGTCCATTAAGGTTCAAATTTCGGCCCTGTCGATTTTCTTCCAGAAAGAATTGGCTTCAGTTCCTGAAGTCCAGACTTTTGTAAAAGGAGTACTACATATACAGCCCCCGGTTGTGCCCCCAGTGGCACCGTGGGATCTTAATGTAGTTTTGGATTTTCTCAAATCCCATTGGTTTGAGCCACTCAAATCGGTGGATTTGAAATATCTTACATGGAAAGTAACCATGCTACTGGCCCTGGCTTCAGCCAGGAGAGTGTCAGAATTGGCGGCTTTATCGTATAAAAGCCCATATCTGATTTTCCATTCGGACAGGGCAGAACTGCGGACGCGTCCTCACTTTCTGCCTAAGGTGGTTTCAGCGTTTCACCTGAACCAGCCTATTGTGGTGCCTGCGGCTACTAGCGATTTGGAGGATTCCAAGTTGCTGGACGTTGTCAGAGCATTGAAAATCTGTCAAGGCCCATTCCACAAGGAAGGTGGGCTCATCTTGGGCGGCTGCCCGAGGGGTCTCGGCATTACAACTCTGCCGAGCAGCTACGTGGTCAGGGGAGAACACGTTTGTAAAATTCTACAAATTTGATACCCTGGCTAAGGAGGACCTGGAGTTCTCTCATTCGGTGCTGCAGAGTCATCCGCACTCTCCCGCCCGTTTGGGAGCTTTGGTATAATCCCCATGGTCCTGACGGAGTCCCAGCATCCACTAGGACGTCGGAGAAAATAAGATTTTACTTACCGATAAATCTATTTCTCGTAGTCCGTAGTGGATGCTGGGCGCCCATCCCAAGTGCGGATTGTCTGCAATACTTGTACATAGTTATTGTTACAAAAAAATCGGGTTGTTATTGTTGTGAGCCGTCTGTTCAGAGGCTCCTACGTTTGTCATACTGTTAACTGGGTTCAGATCACAAGTTGTACGGTGTGATTGGTGTGGCTGGTATGAGTCTTACCCGGGATTCAAAATCCTTCCTTATTGTGTTTGCTCGTCCGGGCACAGTATCCTAACTGAGGCTTGGAGGAGGGTCATAGGGGGAGGAGCCAGTACACACCACCTAGTGGTCAAACTTTTAAATTTTGTGCCCTGTCTCCTGCGGAGCCGCTATTCCCCATGGTCCTGACGGAGTCCCAGCATCCACTACGGACTACGAGAAATAGATTTATCGGTAAGTAAAATCTTATTATCTGGAAGATCATCTGGCTGGATGGAATAAAAATCTGGTAATGGTTGAGAGCAAATGACAATCGACCATTTGCGACTAAACTCTGGAAAATGGACAAAAGCTGCTGTTCTTACAAATTGGTCAAATCTGTGATTGTAACCCAGTGGTTCTCAACCTCGGTCCTCAAGTACCCCCAACAATTCATGTTTTCCAGGACACCTAGCTGGTGCACAGGTGTATTCATTACTCACTGACACATTTTAAAAGACCCACAGGTGGAGCAAATAATTTCACTTGCAGTCCCGTGAGGAGACCTGGAAAACATGAACTGTTGGGGGTACTTGAGGGCTGCGTTTGAGAACCACTGATTTAACCAATATGTCTGACAGGTTTTGTCCATTTTACAGTGTTTGGTAGCGAATTGTCAATTGTTCCCATACATTACCAGATTTTCATTCCATCCAGCCAGATCTGGCAGATGATCTTCCAGATAATTGTATAGTGCAGGGGTTCCCAAACGCGGTCCTCAAGGCACCCAAACAGTACAGGTTTTAGGTATATTCACGGCTCCGCACAGATGGTTAAATCAAATTGACTAAGGTGCTAATTAAGTAACCTGTGGCCAAGCATGTTTACATTTAAAACCAGGACCGTTGGGGTGCCTTGAGGACCGCATTTGGGAACCTCTGGACTATAGTGTATACCCAAGTTGAAGCAGTGTTGCAAAGTTTGAATCTAATTATGAATAGACAAAAATACAGCAGAATAACCATAAACTCACTCATGCCAGGCAGGATATAAAGCACAGAATAGCAGGTCAGAATAAAATCAGATTAATCTCATCTTTTCGATATAACTAAAGCAGACAAAAACTGCAAAAGGATAGAGGCTCATGCAGGGCACGGAATTTCAGAAGACCAGACATAAACGCCTTATGGAGTGGAATCATCTTGATGTATGCCAATAATGAACTATTTTTAGTTCAGGTTCATTTACCATGGCTTGTGGTCAGGTGACTAGCTTTCATGCTAAACTGTACTAGTGGGGTACTGAGCTGCTACTTGCCTTTTTTTTTAACCGTTATCCTGGCTTGTGAGTGGCGGGAGCTGCTGTTGATCAGAACTGCCTAGAATGTTGCAGTCATGCTGGGGTATGATCTTCTGCTGTCTATAGTGTCTACTGAAGTCCTCACTGCTTGCCATGACCTCTCTAGCCGCCCGCTCTGGAACTGGAGGGAGGTTGCTGGATGCAGCCAGAACTTGGACTAACCACTAGGTGGTGGTGGTGAAGCAGGAGTCTCACTTCACTGCCGATGGTAGATAAGGATTTTAACTGTAGGGTGGGGTGTGGGCCACGCAGTGTTCCGGGAATGTGTCTCTATGCTATGAAGTGTGTCCTCTAGTACACCTAGCAGCCTGCCACCATTGTCCTGTGTTACCTATAGTGTGACATTCTAACTTTTCCCTGCATCTCCACACCGCTAAGCATGCACACATCCCTACCTGCCACACAAACCACCGGGCATCCCCACATTCCTGTGTGCCACACAGCCCCAGGCATTCCTAAATGCCCAGATACCCATGGGCCACACAACACTGGGTACATGTGTATTTAGTGTTCACTCTAGGATCTGGGCAGGGCACCGGACTGTGAGGGGCACAAGCATGTGCGCGCGTGGCAATACACGTAATAAAAGTGGGCGGTTCAGCCCACAGACGGGCGTGGGTGGCCGGCGGCGTCACTATTGGGGGCATGCCCAGCACCTACGCATGCGCACGGCATCTTTACACGCTGGGAGGGCAGGAAGCGGGCGGCTGTTCTAGCAGAGCGCAGCAGAAAGTGCAGGGCGGATTTTGCCCTTAAAAAATCGGGCAGGGCGTGGCACCCTGCTAAAACAGCCTAGCGTGAAAACTATTGTATTGCAGCCCCATCCATGGGTGTATGTATCCTGCACTTACTGTGCAGTCACTAAGCCGGGAACATGATACTTCCAGCATGGAAACTTTATATCAGTGAATTGTCGGGGCACTTAAATACTATGAAGTGGGGAACCATAGTGGCGTACTATGAATATTCATCCCTACAATGTGTTTTACTATGAATTGGGGGTCCTGCTGTGTAGCGTGCTTTGAATTGGGAACAATACTATCTAGCATACTATAAATTGGGTGCAAAAGATGGGCATGTGGTTGGATCTGCTGGGCATTGTAGGGACATGTGGGTAAGTCTAACGGTCAAGTGTTGTGGTCTGTAGAGGTTTTCATACATTTTAGTTGCGGATGATCTGGCTATTAGATTTTAGGATGTTTTATTTTGAGCCTGTCCTAACGGAGGCATGCATGTGGTGTAGAGAAATGCAATAATGTACAAAATTGTGGAATGTAATTAATGAGGGCTATTCAGACTATCGCTTTTCTGCTGAGATCGCAGACAACTGGTTATCGGCCGTCTGGCATGAGCTGCAATCGGATTGCGCATGTGTGGGCGGTCACAATGCGATCACATACTGGAAAGATGCGATCACATTGTGATTGCCAGGCAGTGGGCGTTCATGGTTGGCGACACGGCGTTGGTGGGAAGTGTCGGGTGGATGACGTCGCTTGAGTTTCCTGCAATGGGAAACGTGGTGGTGGACCAGCATACGTAGCTTTGTTACATATACAAGGGTCTACTTCTGTTACCCGATTTTTGCATTACGATCACATTTGAAATGTGATTGCAACACAGGGCGGCGCTGCACATGCTAGGTGGCCCCCAGCATGCAATTTTATCAGTAGCAGTTTTGCGTTTTTAGTTAAACTGCTACTTAGTCTGAATAACCCCCAATGTCTTATATTTGTAGGTTGGAATCCTTGAATATGTTCTATATAATCTCACTAGGGGCAAACATTTGTATAAAAACTATTTAAGATGTATGCTGTGCATTGTGTTGAATACCCATTGTATCTTTAGTGACTCATCCAAAATGTGCCCTTCAAAATGAAAAAAAAAATACCCTTCTCGCTGATCAGCACCCTGCCCTAAATGCAATCCTAGAATAAACACTTGAGCTGGCTACGTACTGAGTGATATATCGGCCGTTCAATGAAACTGCTTATATATCGCGAGCCCATTGGCAGGTGTGTTCAGACATATCGTGTAGGACCTGCAGTACAGCCAATGGCCGATATATAACTGCACATCTGGCTGTATGTATGGGCGGACGGTGTTTGACATCTTAACTGTGACGTCGCTATGAATTCCAAAAGTGAAGACATTTATTATTCACATAATCCCAAAATGTCTCACACTCTGCAGGTCAGTTCACTGACAATCCAGACTGCTTGTGTAGGGCACGTTGTATAGGTAATTATTTTCAGTAGGATGACACATTTTTTAGTAAATTTTAATGTTTTGTTTTGGTGTTTTTTTAATAAATCTTTTTACCGGACTTATTTTCTAGTTATAGAATTACTGTGGAATGTGGATGCATAATGGTAATGGGAATCCTGTATTCCACAATAAATCTTTTTTTAGGACTCGCTGACACCCGCCAGTCCTGTCCTCCATAATTTGGAGAGTTTTGGGAATCCTGTAGGCAATGTAGGACTAGTTTTTCTATTGCGTACACCATTAGTCTGCAAACTCGGTCCTCATTACCCCACACAGTGCATGTTTTGCAGGTCTCCTCACAGAATCACAAGTGAAATAATTAACTCCACCTGCGGACCTTTTAAAATGTCTGTGAGTAATTAATACACCTGTGCACCTGCTGGGTTACCTGCAAAACATGCACTTTGTGGGGTAATGAGGACCAAGTTTGCAGACCTATGGCGTACA